>NW_025961856.1:0-33295 GCF_023159225.1 Perognathus longimembris pacificus | reverse complement strand
CATATGAATTACAATAAGAAATGTCAAGGGGCCCTGAGGAGGAAATCTATTGTTTGTACTTTCTACTTCCTGATGGGACCTGCAGGACTCAATAACCTATGTAGAGCTCCCACTGTGCTGCTGAACTGCCTAAATTAGCGTCATTCCTCTGAAGGATCATATACAGACGCCGAAGAATGTTTAAATTTTTTGTAACAGATCTGACAGGAGATTGCTCAGGTATAGTTTGAACTGTTACCTGTGGTCCACTTCGAGGTTTTGCCACCTCTTGAAGATTATAAGTATTCCTTGCTTTCCCCATATTAGCCACTAGTTCCGCAGCTGATGTATGACAGCATTGTGAGAAATCATATGGAGAGCTGCATGCATTAAGGCCCAAATAGACCTCAATGGAGCTGGAACATTGTCACCACACCATATGCCATTTCTGCATTACTCTTTACTCGCTTCCAGGCTTCTAAGTCTAAAATCCTCTCTAATCTTCTAAAATCGTTTCCTCTGGGAATAAAAGATTATACTCCCTTACCTCCTGCATGCACTCATGTATTTCCGAATGCGAGATCATAGCCCATTTACGTTTCAGAACCTGGTGGATAAGATTAGACAAAGAAGCAACCTTAAGCTTGTCCCATATCCCCATAATGTTTTCAGTTCTTCTGGAGAGCTCGCTACACAGATTCGCTATCTCTTGTGATTAAAAATGTCCCTTAGTTCCCCTTGAGAGTTCACAACGTAGTTTCCTGGATCTCCTTTGGATCAAATGCCATGTCCCAAGTTGGGGGACAGATGTGGGACAAATGGTAACTGCAATGAAGAAAGGATATGGGAGACGTGGTTTTTTGAGAAGAAGGCATGTGCTTTATTTTTGGGATGTCAGGGGTATATGGGGTTAGAGATCAATTAATCAATCAATTGCAAGAACAATTCAGAAAAATTTGCCACTCTGTTCATATCATGGATATCACTAAAACACCGGATCAGATTAGCAAATATAAAACTCTAATCGGCTTCCCCAAAATTCAATTGAATGCCTAAGATTGTGAAAGCATATCTCATGAGTAGTTGGAGGAACAATACAATCCAAGAGTTTTCTAATCAGGGAAGGAGAATCTCATGAAAAAGTGCTTAAGATTGGCCAACAAACAGAGGAAACCCTTAGGAGGAGTTTTCCTCAACTGGACCCCAGGAGTTCCAGGAAAGGGTGTCAGAAATCCTTGCTGAGGCTAAGTCTCCCTCTGTTCAATGGGATGTCATAGTTCCACTGTCTATGCTTTTGGATTTGGGAGATCTTGTTGAACTAGCGGAGTGAATGTGTGTGTATTTCTGCTTGTTTGTGGTTGTGTGTAGGTGAGTTTTCCTCAACTGGACCCCAGGAGTTCCAGGAAAGGGTGTCAGAAATCCTTGCTGAGGCTAAGTCTCCCTCTGTTCAATGGGATGTCATAGTTCCACTATCTATGCATGTGGATTTGGGAGATCTTGTTGATCTAGGGGTGTGAATGTGTGTGTATTTCTGCTTGTTTGTGGTTGTGTGTAGGTGAGCTTTTAGGTAAAGGACCTGCAAATCATTACTTGTGGGCCACTCCCGCCCCAGGTGCTTTGTATCATTAATAGGCGATTCTACTCCTCCCCTTCCGCCGCCCTCCCACCCATTTAAAAGTGCAGCTCTTTCTACCATTAAATGAGTCTTAGCATTGACTTGGTTCCCAGACTGTCTGTTTGTCCTCTGAGGAAAGTGGGGCTGGGATAGAAGTCTGTCTGCCCTCTTTTCCTCTTCTTGGCTCATCAGGGAGGGGCATTTTTCCCAACTCTCCGCAGTACACGAGAGCTTGGGAGACTAAACATCCCCACATTCACTCATGGCTGTCAAGTAGCTTCTACATTTCAACAGCAGTTCTTATTTCTCAGCCTGCTGTAACTGTGGAATTGTAATAATATGTCATTTTCAGTGCTCAGGACCTATCACAATGAAACCTAGGTTTTATTATATCCAAGAAACGCTTGTGGGGCTGGGGATATAGCCTAGTGGCAAGAGAGCCGGCCTCGGATACAGGAGGCCCTAGGTTCGATTCCCCAGCACCACATATACAGAAAACAGCCAGAAGCGGCACTGTAGCTCAAGTGGCAGAGTGCTAGCCTTGAGCGGGAAGAAGCCAGGGACAGTGCTCAGGCCTTGAGTCCAAGGCCCAGGACTGGCAAAAAATAAATAAATAAATAAATAAAAGAATGGCCTGCAGTTGCTATGGCTGGAATAGGACCCTATGTTTACACTTGCACTGCTTTTTACCTCAAGGCTTGGGGCTCATTATTCTGTATGCAGTATTGAAGAGTCCATTAGTAAATAGATGAGAAATGAAAATGAAATCATGCACATTATCTCACAGGTTTCCATCTGAAACAATTTTATTTCTTCACTTCTCTAAGTAATTGAAATAGAAAAAAAAATGGCAGATAATTTCACAGAAGATGAGTTGCAGCATTGTAGGATATCTACAGTTTATCCATTTTATACTCGCATCCACTTGTGAGATGACAACATCAAAGTATTGTGCTTTTATCTGTAGCTTCCCTTCCTGCAGATATAGTGTCACAGGAATTCCTTGTGCCAGCTTTAGCTCTTTCTGTGAGATCATCCCATACAGTGAAAATTGCCAACCCTAATAATGTCAGCAACTGAATTTTCAGGAATATTTTCATAATCATGTTTTCAGACAGGACTTGTACATTGTCCCTGTCATTATGAAACACTGACTAACATGCTCATTGTTGGAAGACTCATGTTAATATAACAGATCTGTCATCAACTTCCATCACATTTGGGAAGTGCAAGTACGCAGCCCTCGGCTCTGGACATTAAGCTAGAAAGGCAAGAGGCAGTGAATGCCAAAAAATAACTTTTAGGCGTAGCAGAGTCTGACCAGCTGATTGATTCCCATGTCAATGTGCAGGATTCTATTGGACTCATAGGTACACACATTATCCGCAGAGGAAAATTCAGTCTCCAATTTAGGATAAAAGGATTAGCATCAGAGTTTCTAGGAAAGCTTCTGACTGGTTACCTAGCACATGGTAGGAGACCAAAGACGTTTTTGTGATGTCACAGAATGCTCATTATGGTCTAGCTGTGTGCTAGACCTACTTGAGCAGACATAGCTACCCTCTAGGACTCCTTAAGCTGCAGTGTACCCTACTCTGCAGATGGGATGAGGACTTGAACATGCAGGAAACTGACATGAAGGAACATTTTTCAAATGTGCCTAATACGTTCCAACAGAGCTGTACAGGTTCAGAGACCTCCAACCTACCCTCCTGGTGGGAACCCTCACTCGCAGAGGAGGCGGCATTAAGGTCTGTGGTTGAGGAATTGGCTTTTCAAGCTTTGTGTCAGGCATCTTGGGTCCAAGGACTACCATCCCAGGATTGTGACTTGGAATCGGTTCCAGACCCTGATTTTCTTTCCCTGACTTTTCCCAGAAAGCTTTGGACAATAGTAGAAAGTGACAAATTCAAGTCAATTTGGTGGGGTGAGGAGGGAACTTCTGTTGTGATTAATGAAGATCTATTTAAAGAAGAAATTTTGGGACGGAAATATCCTTTCAAGATATTTGAAACGAACAGCATGAAAAGTGTAATTCGACAGCTGAATCTGTACGGGTTCAGTAAACTTCATCACCATTTGATCGTTCTGCTTCTCTGCTTGACTTCTTGACTGAGGAAGAGGAAGGCTCCTCTTTAAGGAAGGTAATTTCAATTTTTTTTCCCCTTACATAGCTATGCATACCTCTCTTGGTACACCTGTTTCTTCTATCAGTGAACTAGAGAAATACCAAAGCTCAAATTACTTTCAAATGTAACGGAAAGGGCTGGGAATATGGCCTATGAAAAGAGGGCTTGCCTCCTATACAAGAAGCTCTCAGTTCAATTCCCCAGCACCACATATATGTGGAAAATGGCTAGAGGGGTCGCTGTGGCTCAGGTGGCAGAGTGCTAGCCTTGAGCGGGAAGAAGACAGGCACGGTGCTTAGACCCTGAGTCCCAGGCCCAGGACTGGCCAAACAAAATGTAACGGAAAGAAAGGTTCACTTCGTAAAGGACAAATTTTGACTTCACCATTAGAATTTACAAAAATATCGCTAGCCAATTAGAATTACACCTTTGGACTGTGTACAAAACCACATAACAGATTCTCTGTGTTCAACGTCGCAGATCCAATTGGTTCAGAACATTGTTGTATTTATCTGTTTCTCTTCTACTAAGCCCTGCATATAGTTAAAGTATTTATGCGTCAATTGACTCCTTTGCCATTGAGAGTAAATAGTAATTCATCTCCTTTGGCTAGGTTTGGCTCTGAGTCTCTCTGCTTCAAATGTCTCCAAGTAACTTTCTCCTTTTGTTTTAGTTTCTGTGCTACCAGAATCCAAATTTCAAACAAGGATGTCCTGAACTGTTTGCAAGAATAAGACGAAAAGTCAGGATTAAAAAGTTTTCTGTAACAAGTGAATCATTGCCTGTGCAGCTGGATGAACCACTGCACCTGGGACATGAGGGTAATGCCAGTAATCCAAAACAGATTTAGTCTCTGACACTAGTACTGAAGGAATCCTTTCAACATCACGAAGTTCACTGCTGTCTCATAGACCCCAGCCATCTGGCACGCACATGCTGTCAACTGCAGCACCTTTACTCAAAAATGACAATCCTGCCAGAGATTCTTCTGTCAGACATTCACACAAAAAAGTTTATGGATCAGGGAGCCATGTCTAGTCATTTGACCACACTTCAAATGCTGTCAAACAACAGCTACCTCCAGGCACATGACTGCTTTTTGAATTTTGATAAAAGTTATAATTCTCAATATCAAAAATCACATCGATTATCAAACGATAATTTCAGAGAGATGATGCCAACTTCAGCTATTCCAATTGGATATTCTTATTTTATGGCCTACGAATTGCCACATTCAAGCATGCTAGTGACAGCATCCAATCAACGGTGCTCCGATGCCACCACACGCGAAATATCTGCCGCAGCATTTTCAAAATATCATCATATAATAGCACCAGTTTACAAGGAACAGAAAGAGAGTAATATCCCAAGCCAGTGCCAGAGTTGGGAGGAAAATTAATTTCGATGTGTATTGTTATAATGAATAAAGACTCTGCCCAGCTTTATTCAAGCAATGAAGGGTCATTCAACTGTATTGTTTCTTATAGGCTAATAGCAAATAAAACTAAAATGTTGCTTTATTTCAACAGTGGGATGCGCTTCATCTCATGTTTTCAGACATCAATATGTTGAGACTACCACTTGGGCTGTAAAAACCCAAACTTCTTAAGGCATTTCCATGCATTTATCTAAGAGGTTAGCATCATTGCCAATTGACCATTAGTTCAAATTAAACTATAGCATAAATAATGGGTTATATTCAAATGGAAATGACTCACTACCCGGGGCGACAAATGAGCTAGTTACTCCAGTCACACCTACCTTAGTGAAAGAGATCAACAAACAAACATGTGCTTCAATTTGAAACTGACCAAGACGTGTTCCAAAGGATATATGAAACTTAGGCAAACATGGGTGAACAATTGGCCATTTTCCCATTTCTATCCATTCCCCTCAAGAGCCTTGTTTACTTCCAGCTCCACTATTTATATAACTGGCATCTACATGTATGCATGTGTTGCACAATGATGATCAATTTGTCCTCATCCTGGTCGTCTTGGGTTACCAATATTAAACAGGAAGTGCATAATGACCAAAGCATATTAGACATGAGTATGTCCTTTTTGCCACATGGCAACAGCATACTCTACAACAGAATCGTAGTAGCAAGTAGCCACAGTGTTCCCAATGATGATGAAAAAAAGATTAAAAAAAGATAAGAGGTAATATACCAAAAATCCGGAGCTAATGAAGGTACCAAGTAAGAAGGAAAGTTGTGGAACTAGAGAAAGGAGAGGGAAGCAATGAATGATATAAAGAAAAGGGATGGAGTGATGAAGCACAGGAAGACAAGAATTCAGGAAAGAAGACAGGAGAGAAGGTAGCAAGGAGGGAAGGAATGCAGGCAGGCAAGGAGGCAGGGACAGATGGATTGTGGTTTGTATCAACAGTGTGAGGGATGGAGTTATAGGTGGAAGTATGGAGAAAGAAGGATCCAAAAGGAATCCTGGGGAAGGAGAGAGTGACAAACAGAGATAAGGAGGGAAGAAAAGAAATCAGGAAGGAATGAAAGCAGAAAGGAAGGATGAGAACAAGGGAGACTGGGTGGGACATAGGAGTAAGGAACCATGAAAGCAGTGAGAGGGAAGATGAAAAGGAATTGGTACTTCATGGGAAGCAAGGAAAATCATAAAAATACATTTTATATTTATAAATCTGTGTTTTTACTTGGACACTACTTAGTACATTGATATCAAATATTCAGTATCGTTTGCTTGACATAAAAATCTGTAGTGTCAGTTCAAATAGGTAAAAATGAAACTCAGTTTGTACTATAGAAAATGTTATTCATCCGCTGCACAGGGTCATGAGATTTCTAAGTGAATTTCTAAGTAAGGCTCAACAATATTCTTCTACGGAATGCAAGACTGGCATTGACAAGTTGACTGCCAGAGTGACAGAAAGAACACTGTGCCCTGTATCATCTCCTAAGGATGTTCCACTCTGGATATCTCTATGCTCCAGATGACACCCTGATGAGGCCATCTGGCAGTGCCTTCAAGGAACACAGATGACCTGTTGATATTAGGAAGAGTTAGAGACAATCTAAGTCCCTGAAATAGACAGTAGGAAACAACAAAACCAAGAGACAAGTGTAATGACAGAATGCCTACCGAGACAAAACCTGACCCACGAGGTCCCAAAAGAAGGGATGACATCTTGCCTCTTTTTTCA
The DNA here is from genome assembly GCF_023159225.1 of Perognathus longimembris pacificus. Lineage (NCBI taxonomy): Eukaryota > Metazoa > Chordata > Mammalia > Rodentia > Heteromyidae > Perognathus > Perognathus longimembris. The sequence goes on along the minus strand of NW_025961856.1, from coordinate 26,398 downwards.
AGCAGGGGTGTAAACTTGTGTCCAAGTCACCATGTCACCAACCCAGCACTCACTGACCATTTTAGGTCAGTGCATGAAACACAAACCAAACACCACTAGAGGATTTGTCAAAAGACTTATGCAAAAGTTGACGCTGGGAAATCTCTGGGTCACGGGGTCCCCATCACAGTCTTGGAGGGAGTTCCCTAAATTCCCAAAGCCAGCCTAAAAATAAAGTGACTCTAGTAAGATTTTTCTCTCCTCTTCTAAGGGAAATGATTTATATGGAATATCTCAAGGTCGGTAAAGTTGGTCATTTACATGAAACGCTAGGAAATATGTCTGTGACTACTAAAAGTCAGGGGACAGAAGAAATACAACACAAAGTGACTTTATATATTGTAAAATTCAATGTGCACCAAGTTACAAAAAAGTCACATATTTTTTCTTCCAATAGTGGTGTGTAAAATATTCTCGACCAGTGCAGGGAACCACAAGACAGGCACATCAATTAAAATTTACATGGAACTCTATTTCTTTGTCTTGTATGGTGGGTAATGGACACCCAATAGCGTTTACACCAATGTTGGGATAAGGAAATGCCAACTGTGACACATTTCATGTCCTCTGCTTTTCCCTCCAGCCCTCCCCATTTGCGTCATTTTGCAATAGTACAATTGCAGCCAGTGATACTCTTAGAGTCCATTATCAAGGATGGAACCATATGTGGTTGACATGTACAAATGGGGGGAGAAGCTGTATCTCCTCTTTTCTGTCTAAAGGAAAACTCCATTATGATTTCTGGTGTTAATTTTTCCTATAGTGAACTGGTTTGATGGGATGACATAATAACCCTCTCGTTCACTCCATCTTGAGTATTGCAAAGTAAAATCTAAGTAACAGTATGACTAGGCACTGGTTTTGTTTGATCCAATGATGTTGGAATGAAAGCACTACTAAATGGATACTTCAAAGGAGATGACTGTGTTCTGTTGTAGACATTTAGTTTGGGCTCCTAACAATTTCTTTCTCAACAACCACTTGAGAGCTATGAAGACACCATACTTAAAATCATCCCTAGGTACAGAGGAGTCCTGAATCTCTCCTTCCTTTACAAGGGGACCTATATGTGCAGTGGGAAAAGATGTTGATTTTAGGAAAACAATTTAGAGATCATAATAGATAGTTCATGGTTGAAAAATATTGAGCTAAAATGAAAAAGGAAATCTCAAGGGAAGGGGTCCTTGATTCGTTTACACAGTCTCCAAACATAATTGTACACACCTTGGGTACTGGTGATCCCCTTGCAGTGTTGTGGTTGGGAAGTACATAATTCATTATATTACTGGAACCATTCAATAAATATTAGCTTGGCTAAATTCATCTTGGTCAGACAAACTTGTATATACAGTTGCCCCACAAATTAGTGAAAGAAAAGAGTAAATAATTTGATTCTTGTATAAACACTAGTAAAGGGACAGGTTATGCAGAAATCAAGGGCAAAAGGTTAAAAGTACAAATGCCTCCAAAAGCAAAATTTACACAAACATTTGTGTAAACCAATTCTACAATTTCTCAGGGGAAAGAGACAAAGGAGTTGGAAAGGTGGTGTTGGAGGAGGAAAATGATGAACGAGATATATACTTACTGACTCACTTATGAACCTCTAATCCTTCGGTCCATCACTCTGACAATAACGGAAAAAATAAAATAAACAAGAACAAAAGAGGAAGTAGTGTGGCATGAAGTAGGTTATGGTCGTAATCTCAATCCGTTACAAATAATGCCATTGTAGACATGAACGGATTAGGTTCAAACAGTCGATCAGAGAAACTGAACAGGACTTGATGAGCATCACCCAACCCCCAAGCTTATGCAGCTGTATGGGAAGAGCTGAGAAAATTAAAAAACATCTCAACCCACTGGGCTAGATAAAAGGAAGACTAAGATGGCTCAGACACTGAGAAAAAATTATGTAATGAGCCTAGTAAAGACAGATTGACCCATGTGGAGAAAATTTGGAATCACAATATCATCCAAAACAGCAATCTCCTGTAAAGGGAGAGACTTGTGGGCTCTGCCCAGAATCCTGGCGGTCTTTGATCCTTTCCCACCACAACCTCCGCCTGATAGAGTAACACAGCTAGTACCATCTCAGCGTGTGCTGGTAAAGGCTCCTGGCCCTCCTAGCCGTAAGCGTGGCACACTTCCTTGGCTCAGGCTGCTCAAGAAGGGAGGACATTCCTGGTTTTCATTTATTCCCTGACAGGCAGGATGAAGATAACAAAAGGGTTCATCAGGCTTTGCCATTTCAACCAATAAGAGATCTAAAGAATGCTTGTGTTCAATATGGCCCTACAGTGCCGTTTACTCAAGTCATTCTTATCTATTTATTTATTCATTGGCCAATCCTGGGTCTTCAACTTAGGGCCTGAGCACTGTCCCTGGCTTTTTTTGCTCTAAGATAGCACTCTGCTACTTGAGCCACAGCGCCACTTCTGGCCATTTTCTATATATGTGGTGCTGGAGAATAGAACCCAGGGCTTCATGTATATGAGGCAAGCACACTTGCCAATAGGCCATATTCCCAGCACACTGAAGTCATTCTTGAAACCTGGGCTACTAAAACTTTATGCCCAAATTGCCAAGCAGCCGTCAGGCCTTCTAAGAAAAAAGGAGGAATAAATGACTATATTCAACTTTGTGCAGACATTGGGCCATCCTATGTTCAGGGCCTCACGCTGGCTGCAGGGCTCCAAGGGCTGACTGTGACAGAGTTCTTACACATGCACTGTATGGGGAGAAGGCGACGGGGACATCTATGTACTGCTGGGATTCCCGGCATCTGTTTTTCCTGAAGACAAATGGACCACTTAATGGCTCACTGACCTAATCAGAAAAGGAGAAGAACTATGAGTGAAATTTGTCCCCATTGTAAAAACGGGAAGCATTGTGTTACAAATTTCAGATCTACTTTGAATGACTGTGGCCACCAGATTTCAGTAAACTGGCAGAGGAGCCAGCACCTGGCCCCACAAAAAAATTTTCGGGCGGCTCCATCCTGCCCCCAACCTCAAGCCTATCCCCCAACAACCTGCAGCAACAATCAGGTTCAAGTCTCCTCTGAGCAACTTCCTCTGAGGAAGTTCAGGACTGGATCTCTGTTCTTCTACCTGCACAGTACTGACTTCGGAAATGGGATTTCAGGCCCTCCATCCAGGAGTTCTTGGCCCTCTTCCAAGGGAATCTGTTGGCTAATTGTTAGGTTACAGCTGCTCTGCACTGAGGGGCTTATGTATTATTCCAGGAGTGATAGATCAGGACACTAATGGAGAAATAAAATCATGGCTTCAGTGCCGGCTAGTGTTGTCTCTATCCTGGCAGCTTATGCTGGTTCCTTTAATTTTTGTCGGTGACTCAGCAACTACAAACACAAGGGGAGAAAGGAGTTTTTGGTCTTCCGACAATTTTTGGGTTCAAAACATGAAATGGGAATGGCCCGGGGATGGCTTCTTCTCATATTTTCAGACATCAATATGTTGAGACTACCTCTTGGGCTGTAAAAACCCAATCTTCTCAAGGCATTTCCATCCATTTATCTAAGAGGTTAGCAATATTGCCCATTGACCGCTGGTTGAAATATAGGTCTAATGCACATATAATAGGTTATTTTCAAATGCAAATGACTCACAAGCTGGGGCCACAAATGAGCCAATTCCTCCAGTACTTGTACCTTAGTGAAAGAGATCAACAAACAAACATGTGCTTCAATCTTAATGTGACCTTGGGGTATTCCAAAGGCTATGAAACTTAGGCAAGTCATGGGTGAACGATTGGCAATTTCCCTATTTCTATCCAGTCCCTTCTAGGTACCTTGTTTACTTCTAGCTCCAGTGTTCATAAAGCTGGCCTCTACACATATGCATGTCTAGCACAATGATGATCAAGTTGTCCTTATCCTGGTTGTGGTGGGTAACCTATATAAAACAGGATGTGCACAATGACCAAAGTATATCTTAGACATGAGTATGTCCTTTTTGCGACATGGGAAAAGAGTGCTCCACAACAGATTAGTAGTAGCAAGTTGCCACAGTGTTCATAATGGTGAAGAAAAAAGGAGAAAAAAAAGATAAAAGGTAATGTACCATAAATCAAGAGCTAAGTAAGGTAAAAATAGGAAGGAAAGTTATGGAAGGTAAGAAAGAGAGGGAAGGAAGGAATGATAGAAAGAAAAGAGCGGGGTGATGAAGCCAAGGAAGACAGGAGGGAAGGTAGCAATGAGGGAAGGAATGTAGGCAGGGAAGGAGGCAGGGAGAGGTGGATTGTGGTTTCTATGGACAGTGGCTGGGACAGAGTTAATGGAGGAAGTATGGAGGAAGAGGATCTGAAGGTAAGCCTGGGGAAGGAGAGAGATGAAGGGAGATAAGGAAGGAAGAAAAGGTAGCAGGAAGGAATGGTTGCAGAAAGGAAGGAAAGATGAGAGCAAGGGAGACTTGGGTTGGAGATAGAAGCAAGGCAATATGAAAGCATTGACAGGTCAGATGAAAAAGAAAGGATATCTGGTGGGAAGCAAGGAAATTCATAAAAATTTATAGGGAATTAATAAAGCTGTGCCTCTACTTGGACACTACTTAGTACACTGATATCAGATATTCAATATAATTGATCTGACAAACAATGCTGTAGTGTCATTTCCAATAGGAAAAAATGAAACTCAGTTTCTACTATAGAAAATATTATTTTTGAGCTGCACCAGGTCATTAGGTTTCTAAGTGTATTTCTAAATAATTCACAAAAATATCTTCTACGGAATGCAAGACAAGCATTGACAAGTTGACTCCCAGAGTGACAGAAAGAACACTGTGCCCTGAAACATCTCATGGTGATCCTCCCCTCTGGATATTTCTATCCTCCAGAAGACACCCTGCTGAGACCAACTGGCAATGCCTTCAAGGAACACAGAAGACTTGCTTGATAATGGAAAGAGTTAGAGAAAATCTACCGCCCCCAAATAGACAGTAAGAAACAACAAAACCATGAGACAAGTTTAATGACAGTGCCCACAGAGACAAAACCTGACCCTCCAGTGACCAAAAGAAGGGATGAACTCTTGAACTTTTTCCAGTTAAGGTGTATACTTGTGTCCAAGTCACCACATCACCTACCCAACACTCACTGACCTGTTTCAGTCAGTACATAAAACACAAAGCACTAACTAGTGGAGGATTTTTAACAGACTTATGCAAAAGTTGAGTCTGGCAGACTCTGAGTCACGGGGTCCCCATCTCAGTCTTGGGGGTGTTCAATAAGTTCCCAAAGCCAACTTAAAATATCGTGACTCTAGTAAGAATTTTCTATTCTCTCTTAAGGAAAATGAGTTATATGTGATGCCTCAAGGTCGGTAAATATGGTCATTTAGATGAATGGCGAGGCTATTTGTCTGTTAGTACTAAATGTAAGGGACCTAAGAAATAAAACTCAAAGTGATGCGGCAGCTCCCCTGCTAGTGACTGGTTGTAAAGAAAAGATGATATGGAAACTCACTTCACTGGAACAGAGCCATCTATGAGCCCCGTATTACAACTTTCCTAATTTAAGTGAATCAGGTCAATATACATCATGAGGGGGCTGAGCTACACCTCCCATTGGACAGGGTTGAATGACAGGAAGAGCAAGAAAACAAGTGAGGGAAACAGAATCATATGAATTACAATAAGAAATGTCAAGGGGCCCTGAGGAGGAAATCTATTGTTTGTCACTTTCTACTTCCTGATGGGACCTGCAGGACTCAATAACCTATGTAGAGCTCCCACTGTGCTGCTGAACTGCCTAAATTAGCGTCATTCTCTGAAGGATCATATACAGACGCCGAAGAATGTTTAAATTTTTTGTAACAGATCTGACAGGAGATTGCTCAGGTATAGTTTGAACTGTTACCTGTGGTCCACTTTGAGGTTTTGCCACCTCTTGAAGATTATAAGTATTCCTTATTTCCCCCATATTAGCCACTAGTTCAGCAGCTGATGTTATGACAGCATTGTGAGAAATCATATGGAGAGCTGCATGCATTAAGGCCCAAATAGACCTCAATGGAGCTGGAACATTGTCACCACACCATATGCCATTTCTGCATTACTCTTTACTCGCTTCTAGGCTTCTAAGTCTAAAATCCTCCTCTAATCTTCTAAAATCGTTTCCTCTGGGAATAAAAGATTATACTCCCTTACCTCCTGCATGCACTCATGTATTTCCGAATGCGAGATCATAGCCCATTTACGTTTCAGAACCTGGTGGATAAGATTAGACAAAGAAGCACCTTAAGCTTGTCCCATATCCCCATAATGTTTTCAGTTCTTCTGGAGAGCTCGCTACACAGATTCGCTATCTCTTGTGATTAAAAATGTCCCTTAGTTCCCCTTGAGAGTTCACAACGTAGTTTCCTGGATCTCCTTTGGATCAAATGCCATGTCCCACGTTGGGGGACAGATGTGGGACAAATGGTAACTGCAATGAAGAAAGGATATGGGAGACGTGGTTTTTTGAGAAGAAGGCATGTGCTTTATTTTTGGGATGTCAGGGGTATATGGGGTTAGAGATCAATTAATCAATCAATTGCAAGAACAATTCAGAAAAATTTGCCACTCTGTTCATATCATGGATATCACTACAACACCGGATCAGATTAGCAAATATAAAACTCTAATCGGCTTCCCCAAAATTCAATTGAATGCCTAAGATTGTGAAAGCATATCTCATGAGTAGTTGGAGGAACAATACAATCCAAGAGTTTTCTAATCAGGGAAGGAGAATCTCATGACAAAGTGCTTAAGATTGGCCAACAAACAGAGGAAACCCTTAGGAGGAGTTTTCCTCAACTGGACCCCAGGAGTTCCAGGAAAGGGTGTCAGAAATCCTTGCTGAGGCTAAGTCTCCCTCTGTTCAATGGGATGTCATAGTTCCACTGTCTATGCTTTTGGATTTGGGAGATCTTGTTGAACTAGCGGAGTGAATGTGTGTGTATTTCTGCTTGTTTGTGGTTGTGTGTAGGTGAGTTTTCCTCAACTGGACCCCAGGAGTTCCAGGAAAGGGTGTCAGAAATCCTTGCTGAGGCTAAGTCTCCCTCTGTTCAATGGGATGTCATAGTTCCACTATCTATGCATGTGGATTTGGGTGATCTTGTTGATCTAGGGGTGTGAATGTGTGTGTATTTCTGCTTGTTTGTGGTTGTGTGTAGGTGAGCTTTTAGGTAAAGGACCTGCAAATCATTACTTGTGGGCCACTCCCGCCCCAGGTGCTTTGTATCATTAATAGGCGATTCTACTCCTCCCCTTCCGCCGCCCTCCCACCCATTTAAAAGTGCAGCTCTTTCTACCATTAAATGAGTCTTAGCATTGACTTGGTTCCCAGACTGTCTGTTTGTCCTCTGAGGAAAGTGGGGCTGGGATAGAAGTCTGTCTGCCCTCTTTTCCTCTTCTTGGCTCATCAGGGAGGGGCATTTTTTCCCAACTCTCCGCAGTACACGAGAGCTTGGGAGACTAAACACCCCCACATTCACTCATGGCTGTCAAGTAGCTTCTACTTTTCAACAGCAGTTCTTATTTCTCAGCCTGCTGTAACTGTGGAATTGTAATAATATGTCATTTTCAGTGCTCAGGACCTATCACAATGAAACCTAGGTTTTATTATATCCAAGAAACGCTTGTGGCTGGGGATATAGCCTAGTGGCAAGAGAGCCGGCCTCGGATACAGGAGGCCCTAGGTTCGATTCCCCAGCACCACATATACAGAAAACAGCCAGAAGCGGCACTGTAGCTCAAGTGGCAGAGTGCTAGCCTTGAGCGGGAAGAAGCCAGGGACAGTGCTCAGGCCTTGAGTCCAGGCCCAGGACTGGCAAAAAATAAATAAATAAATAAATAAATAAAAGAATGGCTTGCAGTTGCTATGGCTGGAATAGGACCCTATGTTACACTTGCACTGCTTTTTACCTCAAGGCTTGGGGCTCATTATTCTGTATGCAGTATTGAAGAGTCCATTAGTAAATAGATGAGAAATGAAATGAAATCATGCACATTATCTCACAGGTTTCCATCTGAAAGAATTTTTATTCTTCACTTCTCTAAGTTAATTGAAATAGAAAAAAAATGGCAGATAATTTCACAGAAGATGAGTTGCAGCATTGTAGGATATCTACAGTTTATCTATTTTATACTCGCATCCACTTGTGAGATACAACATCAAAGTATTGTGCTTTTATCTGTAGCTTCCCTTCCTGCAGATATAGTGTCACAGGAATTCCTTGTGCCAGCTTTAGCTCTTTCTGTGAGATCATCCCATACAGTGAAAATTGCCAACCCTAATAATGTCAGCAACTGAATTTTCAGGAATATTTTCATAATCATGTTTTCAGACAGGACTTGTACATTGTCCCTGTCATTATGAAACACTGACTAACATGCTCATTGTTGGAAGACTCATGTTAATATAACAGATCTGTCATCAACTTCCATCACATTTGGGAAGTGCAAGTACGCAGCCCTCGGCTCTGGACATTAAGCTAGAAAGGCAAGAGGCAGTGAATGCCAAAAAATAACTTTTAGGCGTAGCAGAGTCTGACCAGCTGATTGATTCCCATGTCAATGTGCAGGATTCTATTGGACTCATAGGTACAACACATTATCCGCAGAGGAAAATTCAGTCTCCAATTTAGGATAAAAGGATTAGCATCAGAGTTTCTAGGAAAGCTTCTGACTGGTTACCTAGCACATGGTAGGAGACCAAAGACGTTTTTGTGATGTCACAGAATGCTCATTATGGTCTAGCTGTGTGCTAGACCTACTTGAGCAGACATAGCTACCCTCTAGGACTCCTTAAGCTGCAGTGTACCCTACTCTGCAGATGGGATGAGGACTTGAACATGCAGGAAACTGACATGAAGGAACATTTTTCAAATGTGCCTAATACGTTCCAACAGAGCTGTACAGGTTCAGAGACCTCCAACCTACCCTCCTGGTGGGAACCCTCACTCGCAGAGGAGGCGGCATTAAGGTCTGTGGTTGAGGAATTGGCCTTTTCAAGCTTTGTGTCAGGCATCTTGGGTCCAAGGACTACCATCCCAGGATTGTGACTTGGAATCGGTACCAGACCCTGATTATCTTTCCCTGACTTTTCCCAGAAAGCTTTGGACAATAGTAGAAAGTGACAAATTCAAGTCAATTTGGTGGGGTGAGGAGGGAACTTCTGTTGTGATTAATGAAGATCTATTTAAAGAAGAAATTTTGGGACGGAAATATCCTTTCAAGATATTTGAAAAGAACAGCATGTAAAGTGTAATTCGACAGCTGAATCTGTACGGGTTCAGTAAATTTCATCACCAATTTGATCGTTCTGCTTCTCTGCTTGACTTCTTGACTGAGGAAGAGGAAGGCTCGTCTTTAAGGAAGGTAATTTCAATTTTTTTTTCCCCTTACATAGCTATGCATACCTCTCTTGGTACACCTGTTTCTTCTATCAGTGAACTAGAGAAATACCAAAGCTCAAATTACTTTCAAATGTAACGGAAAGGGCTGGGAATATGGCCTATGAAAAGAGGGCTTGCCTCCTATACAAGAAGCTCTCAGTTCAATTCCCCAGCACCACATATATGTGGAAAACGGCTAGAAGGGTCGCTGTGGCTCAGGTGGCAGAGTGCAAGCCTTGAGCGGGAAGAAGACAGGGACGGTGCTTAGACCCTGAGTCCCAGGCCAGGACTGACCAAACAAAATGTAACGGAAAGAAAGGTTCACTTCGTAAAGGACAAATTTTGACTTCACCATTAGAATTTACAAAAATATCGCTAGCCAATTAGAATTACACCTTTGGACTGTGTACAAAACCACATAACAGATTCTCTGTGTTCAACGTCGCAGATCCAATTGGTTCAGAACATTGTTGTATTTATCTGTTTCTCTTCTACTAAGCCCTGCATACAGTTAAAGTATTTATGCGTCAATTGACTCCTTTGCCATTGAGAGTAAATGGTAATTCATCTCCTTTGGCTAGGTTTGGCTCTGAGTCTCTCTGCTTCAAATGTCTCCAGTAACTTTCTCCTTTTGTTTTAGTTTCTGTGCTACAGAATCCAAATTTCAAACAAGGATGTCCTGAACTGTTAGAAAGAATAAGACGAAAAGTCAGGATTAAAAAGTTTTCTGTAACAAGTGAATCATTGCCTGTGCAGCTGGATGAACCACTGCACCTGGGACATGAGGGTAATGCCAGTAATCCCAAAACAGATTTAGTCTCTGACACTAGTACTGAAGGAATCCTTTCAACATCACGAAGTTCACTGCTGTCTCATAGACCCCAGCCATCTGGCACGCACATGCTGTCAACTGCAGCACCTTTACTCAAAAATGACAATCCTGCCAGAGATTCTTCTGTCAGACATTCACACAAAAAGTTTATGGATCAGGGAGCCATGTCTAGTCATTTGACCACACTTCAAATGCTGTCAAACAACAGCTACCTCCAGGCACATGACTGCTTTTTGAATTTTGATAAAAGTTATAATTCTCAATATCAAAAATCACATCGATTATCAAACGATAATTTCAGAGAGATGATGCCAACTTCAGCTATTCCAATTGGATATTCTTATTTTATGGCCTACGAATTGCCACATTCAAGCATGCTAGTGACAGCATCCAATCAACGGTGCTCCGATGCCACCACACGCGAAATATCTGCCGCAGCATTTTCAAAATATCATCATATAATAGCACCAGTTTACAAGGAACAGAAAGAGAGTAATATCCCAAGCCAGTGCCAGAGTTGGGAGGAAAATTAATTTCGATGTGTATTGTTATAATGAATAAAGACTCTGCCCAGCTTTATTCAAGCAATGCAGGGTCATTCAACTGTATTGTTTCTTATAGGCTAATAGCAAATAAAACTAAAATGTTGCTTTATTTCAACAGTGGGATGCGCTTCATCTCATGTTTTCAGACATCAATATGTTGAGACTACCACTTGGGCTGTAAAAACCCAAACTTCTTAAGGCATTTCCATGCATTTATCTAAGAGGTTAGCATCATTGCCAATTGACCATTAGTTCAAATTAAACTATAGCATAAATAATGGGTTATATTCAAATGGAAATGACTCACTACCCGGGGCGACAAATGAGCTAGTTACTCCAGTCACACCTACCTTAGTGAAAGAGATCAACAAACAAACATGTGCTTCAATTTGAAACTGACCAAGACGTGTTCCAAAGGATATATGAAACTTAGGCAAACATGGGTGAACAATTTGGCCATTTTCCCATTTCTATCCATTCCCCTCAAGAGCCTTGTTTACTTCCAGATCCACTATTCATATAACTGGCATCTACATGCATGCATGTGTTGCACAATGATGAACAATTTGTCCTCATCCTGGTCGTCTTGGGTTACCAATATTAAACAGGAAGTGCATAATGACCAAAGCATATTAGACATGAGTATGTCCTTTTTGCCACATGGCAACAGCATACTCTACAACAGAATCGTAGTAGCAAGTAGCCACAGTGTTCCCAATGATGATGAAAAAAAGTTTTAAAAAAAGATAAGAGGTAATATACCAAAAATCCGGAGCTAAGGAAGGTACCAAGTAAGAAGGAAAGTTGTGGAACTAGAGAAAGGAGAGGGAAGCAATGAATGATATAAAGAAAAGGGATGGAGTGATGAAGCACAGGAAGACAAGAATTCAGGAAAGAAGACAGGAGAGAAGGTAGCAAGGAGGGAAGGATGCAGGCAGGCAAGGAGGCAGGGACAGATGGATTGTGGTTTGTATCAACAGTGTGAGGGATGGAGTTATAGGTGGAAGTATGGAGAAAGAAGGATCCAAAAGGAATCCTGGGGAAGGAGAGAGTGACAAACAGAGATAAGGAGGAAGAAAAGAAATCAGGAAGGAATGAAAGCAGAAAGGAAGGATGAGAACAAGGGAGACTGGGTGGGACATAGGAGTAAGGAACCATGAAAGCAGTGAGAGGGAAGATGAAAAGGAATTGGTACTTCATGGGAAGCAAGGAAAATCATAAAAATACATTTTATATTTATAAATCTGTGTTTTTACTTGGACACTACTTAGTACATTGATATCAAATATTCAGTATCGTTTGCTTGACATAAAAATCTGTAGTGTCAGTTCAAATAGGTAAAAATGAAACTCAGTTTGTACTATAGAAAATGTTATTCATCCGCTGCACAGGGTCATGAGATTTCTAAGTGAATTTCTAAGTAAGGCTCAACAATATTCTTCTACGGAATGCAAGACTGGCATTGACAAGTTGACTGCCAGAGTGACAGAAAGAAACACTGTGCCCTGTATCATCTCCTAAGGATGTTCCACTCTGGATATCTCTATGCTCCAGATGACACCCTGATGAGGCCATCTGGCAGTGCCTTCAAGGAACACAGATGACCTGTTGATATTAGGAAGAGTTAGAGACAATCTAAGTCCCTGAAATAGACAGTAGGAAACAACAAAACCAGAGACAAGTGTAATGACAGAATGCCTACCGAGACAAAACCTGACCCACGAGGTCCCAAAAGAAGGGATGACATCTTGCCTCTTTTTTCAAGCAGGGTGTAAAACTTGTGTCCAAGTCACCATGTCACCAACCCAGCACTCACTGACCATTTTAGGTCAGTGCATGAAACACAAACCAAACACCACTAGAGGATTTGTCAAAAGACTTATGCAAAGTTGACGCTGGGAAATCTCTGGGTCAACGGGGTCCCCATCACAGTCTTGGAGGGAGTTCCCTAAATTCCCAAAGCCAGCCTAAAATAAAGTGACTCTAGTAAGATTTTTCTCTCCTCTTCTAGGGAAATGATTTATATGGAATATCTCAAGGTCGGTAAAGTTGGTCATTTACATGAAACGCTAGAATATGTCTGTGACTACTAAAAGTCAGGGACAGAAGAAATACAACACAAAGTGACATTATATATTGTAAAATTCAATGTGCACCAAGTTACAAAAAAGTCACATATTTTTTCTTCCAATAGTGGTGTGGTAAAATATTCTCGACCAGTGCAGGGAACCACAAGACAGGCACATCAATTAAAATTTACATGGAACTCTATTTCTTTGTCTTGTATGGTGGGTAATGGACACCCAATAGCGTTTACACCAATGTTGGGATAAGGAAATGCCAACTGTGACACATTTCATGTCCTCTGCTTTTCCCTCCAGCCCTCCCCATTTGCGTCATTTTGCAATAGTACAATTGCAGCCAGTGATACTCTTAGAGTCCATTATCAAGGATGGAACCATATGTGGTTGACATGTACAAATGGGGGGAGAAGCTGTATCTCCTCTTTTCTGTCTAAAGGAAAACTCATTATGATTTCTGGTGTTAATTTTTCCTATAGTGAACTGGTTTGATGGGGATGACATAATAACCCTCTCGTTCACTCCATCTTGAGTATTGCAAAGTAAAATCTAAGTAACAGTATGACTAGGCACTGGTTTTGTTTGATCCAATGATGTTGGAATGAAAGCACTACTAAATGGATACTTCAAAGGAGATGACTGTGTTCTGTTGTAGACATTTAGTTTGGGCTCCTAACAATTTCTTTCTCAACAACCACTTGAGAGCTATGAAGACACCATACTTAAAATCATCCCTAGGTACAGAGGAGTCCTGAATCTCTCCTTCCTTTACAAGGGGACCTATATGTGCAGTGGGAAAAGATGTTGATTTTAGGAAAACAATTTAGAGATCATAATAGATAGTTCATGGTTGAAAAATATTGAGCTAAAATGAAAAAGGAAATCTCAAGGGAAGGGTTCCTTGATTCGTTTACACAGTCTCCAAACATAATTGTACACACCTTGGGTACTGGTGATCCCCTTGCAGTGTTGTGGTTGGGAAGTACATAATTCATTATATTACTGGAACCATTCAATAAATATTAGCTTGGCTAAATTCATCTTGGTCAGACAAACTTGTATATACAGTTGCCCACAAATTAGTGAAAGAAAAGAGTAAATAATTTGATTCTTGTATAAACACTAGTAAAGGGACGGTTATGCAGAAATCAAGGGCAAAAGGTTAAAAGTACAAATGCCTCCAAAAGCAAAATTTACACAAACATTTGTGTAAACCAATTCTACAATTTCTCAGGGGGAAAGAGACAAAGGAGTTGGAAAGGGGGTGTTGGAGGAGGGAAAATGATGAACGAGATATATACTTACTGACTCACTTATGAACCTCTAATCCTTCGGTCCATCACTCTGACAATAATGGAAAAAAATAAACAAGAACAAAAGAGGAAGTAGTGTGGCATGAAGTAGGTTATGGTCGTAATCTCAATCCGTTACAAATAATGCCATTGTAGACATGAACGGATTAGGTTCAAACAGTCGATCAGAGAAACTGAACAGGGACTTGATGAGCATCACCAACCCCAAGCTTATGCAGCTGTATGGGAAGAGCTAGGAAAATTAAAAAACATCTCAACCCACTGGGCTAGATAAAAGGAAGACTGAGATGGCTCAGACACTGAGAAAAAATTATGTAATGAGCCTAGTAAAGACAGATTGACCCATGTGGAGAAAAATTTTGGAATCACAATATCATCCAAAACAGCAATCTCCTGTAAAGGGAGAGACTTGTGGGCTCTGCCCAGAATCCTGGCGGTCTTTGATCCTTTCCCACCACAACCTCCGCCTGATAGAGTAACACAGCTAGTACCATCTCAGCGTGTGCTGGTAAAGGCTCCTGGCCCTCCTAGCCGTAAGCGTGGCACACTTCCTTGGCTCAGGCTGCTCAAGAAGGGAGGACATTCCTGGTTTTCATTTATTCCCTGACAGGCAGGATGAAGATACAAAAGGGTATCATCAGGCTTTGCCATTTCAACCAATAAGAGATCTAAAGAATGCTTGTGTTCAATATGGCCCTACAGTGCCGTTTACTCAAGTCATTCTTATCTATTTATTTATTCATTGGCCAATCCTGGGTCTTCAACTTAGGGCCTGAGCACTGTCCCTGGCTTCTTTTTGCTCTAAGCTAGCACTCTGCTACTTGAGCCACAGCGCCACTTCTGGCCATTTTCTATATATGTGGTGCTGGAGAATAGAACCCAGGGCTTCATGTATATGAGGCAAGCACACTTGCCAATAGGCCATATTCCCAGCACACTGAAGTCATTCTTGAAACCTGGGCTACTAAAACTTTATGCCCAAATTGCCAAGCAGCCGTCAGGCCTTCTAAGAAAAAAGGAGGAATAAATGACTATATTCGACTTTGTGCAGACATTGGGCCATCCTATGTTCAGGGCCTCACGCTGGCTGCAGGGCTCCAAGGGCTGACTGTGACAGAGTTCTTACACATGCACTGTATGGGGAGAAGGCGACGGGGACATCTATGTACTGCTGGGATTCCCGGCATCTGTTTTTCCTGAAGACAAATGGAACACTTAATGGCTCACTGACCTAATCAGAAAAGGAGAAGAACTATGAGTGAAATTTGTCCCCATTGTAAAACGGGAAGCATTGTGTTACAAATTTCAGATCTACTTTGAATGACTGTGGCCACCAGATTTCAGTAAACTGGCAGAGGAGCCAGCACCTGGCCCCACAAAAAAATTTTCGGGCGGCTCCATCTGCCCCCAACCTCAAGCCTATCCCCCAACAACCTGCAGCAACAATCAGGTTCAAGTCTCCTCTGAGCAACTTCCTCTGAGGAAGTTCAGGACTGGATCTCTGTTCTTCTACCTGCACAGTACTGACTTCGGAAATGGATTTCAGGCCCCTCCATCCAGGAGTTCTTGGCCCTCTCCAAAGGGAATCTGTTGGCTAATTGTTAGGTTACAGCTGCTCTGCACTGAGGGGCTTATGTATTATTCAGGAGTGATAGATCAGGACACTAATGGAGAAATAAAATCATGGCTTCAGTGCCGGCTAGTGTTGTCTCTATCCTGGCAGCTTATGCTGGTTCCTTTAATTTTTGTCGGTGACTCAGCAACTACAAACACAAGGGGAGAAAGGAGGTTTTTGGTCTTCCGACAATTTTTGGGTTCAAAACATGAAATGGGAATGGCCCGGGGATGGCTTCTTCTCATATTTTCAGACATCAATATGTTGAGACTACCTCTTGGGCTGTAAAAACCCAATCTTCTCAAGGCATTTCCATCCATTTATCTATAGAGTTAGCAATATTGCCCATTGACCGCTGGTTGAAATATAGGTCTAATGCACATATAATAGGTTATTTTCAAATGCAAATGACTCACAAGCTGGGGCCACAAATGAGCCAATTCCTCCAGTACTTGTACCTTAGTGAAAGAGATCAACAAACAAACATGTGCTTCAATCTTAATGTGACCTTGGGGATTCCAAAGGCTATGAAACTTAGGCAAGTCATGGGTGAACGATTGGCAATTTCCCTATTTCTATCCAGTCCCTTCTAGGTACCTTGTTTACTTCTAGCTCCAGTGTTCATAAAGCTGGCCTCTACACTTATGCATGTCTAGCACAATGATGATCAAGTTGTCCTTATCCTGGTTGTGGTGGGTAACCTATATAAAACAGGATGTGCACAATGACCAAAGTATATCTTAGACATGAGTATGTCCTTTTTGCGACATGGGAAAAGAGTGCTCCACAACAGATTAGTAGTAGCAGTTGCCACAGTGTTCATAATGGTGAAGAAAAAAGGAAGAAAAAAAAGATAAAAGGTAATGTACCATAAATCAAGAGCTAAGTAAGGTAAAAATAGGAAGGAAAGTTATGGAAGGTAAGAAAGAGAGGGAAGGAAGGAATGATAGAAAGAAAAGAGCGGGGTGATGAAGCCAAGGAAGACAGGAGGGAAGGTAGCAATGAGGGAAGGAATGTAGGCAGGGAAGGAGGCAGGGAGAGGTGGATTGTGGTTTCTATGGACAGTGGCTGGGACAGAGATAATGGAGGAAGTATGGAGGAAGAGGATCTGAAGGTAAGCCTGGGGAAGGAGAGAGATGAAGGGAGATAAGGAAGGAAGAAAAGGTAGCAGGAAGGAATGGTTGCAGAAAGGATGGAAAGATGAGAGCAAGGGAGACTTGGGTTGGAGATAGAAGCAAGGCAATATGAAAGCATTGACAGGTCAGATGAAAAAGAAAGGATATCTGGTGGGAAGCAAGGAAATTCATAAAAATTCATAGGGAATTAATAAAGCTGTGCCTCTACTTGGACACTACTTAGTACACTGATATCAGATATTCAATATAATTGATCTGACAAACAATGCTGTAGTGTCATTTCCAATAGGAAAAAAATGAAACTCAGTTTCTACTATAGAAAATATTATTTTTGAGCTGCACCAGGTCATTAGGTTTCTAAGTGTATTTCTAAATAATTCACAAAAATATCTTCTACGGAATGCAAGACAGGCATTGACAAGTTGACTCCCAGAGTGACAGATAGAACACTGTGCCCTGAAACATCTCATGGTGATCCTCCCCTCTGGATATTTCTATCCTCCAGAAGACACCCTGCTGAGACCAACTGGCAATGCCTTCAAGGAACACAGAAGACTAGCTTGATAATGGAAAGAGTTAGAGAAAATCTACCGCCCCCAAATAGACAGTAAGAAACAACAAAACCATGAGACAAGTTTAATGACAGTGCCCACAGAGACAAAACCTGACCCTCCAGTGACCAAAAGAAGGGATGAACTCTTGAACTTTTTCCAGTTAAGGGTGTATACTTGTGTCCAAGTCACCACAATCACCTACCCAACACTCACTGACTGTTTCAGTCAGTACATAAAACACAAAGCACTAACTAGTGGAGGATTTTTAACAGACTTATGCAAAAGTTGAGTCTGGCAGACTCTGAGTCACGGGGTCCCCATCTCAGTCTTGGGGGTGTTCAATAAGTTCCAAAGCCAACTTAAAATATCGTGACTCTAGTAAGAATTTTCTATTCTCTCTTAAGGAAAATGAGTTATATGTGATGCCTCAAGGTCGGTAAATATGGTCATTTAGATGAATGGCGAGGCTATTTGTCTGTTAGTACTAAATGTAAGGGACCTAAGAAATAAAACTCAAAGTGATGCGGCAGCTCCCTGCTAGTGACTGGTTGTCAAGAAAGATGATATGGAAACTCACTTCACTGGAACAGAGCCATCTATGAGCCCCGTATTACAACTTTCCTAATTTAAGTGAATCAGGTCAATATACATCATGAGGGGGCTGAGCTACACCTCCCATTGGACAGGGTTTGAATGACAGGAAGAGCAAGAAAACAAGTGAGGGAAACAGAATCATATGAATTACAATAAGAAATGTCAAGGGGCCCTGAGGAGGAAATCTATTGTTTGTCACTTTCTACTTCCTGATGGGACCTGCAGGACTCAATAACCTATGTAGAGCTCCCACTGTGCTGCTGAACTGCCTAAATTAGCGTCATTCTCTGAAGGATCATATACAGACGCCGAAGAATGTTTAAATTTTTTGTAACAGATCTGACAGGAGATTGCTCAGGTATAGTTTGAACTGTTACCTGTGGTCCACTTTGAGGTTTTGCCACCTCTTGAAGATTATAAGTATTCCTTATTTCCCCCATATTAGCCACTAGTTCAGCAGCTGATGTTATGACAGCATTGTGAGAAATCATATGGAGAGCTGCATGCATTAAGGCCCAAATAGACCTCAATGGAGCTGGAACATTGTCACCACACCATATGCCATTTCTGCATTACTCTTTACTCGCTTCTAGGCTTCTAAGTCTAAAATCCTCCTCTAATCTTCTAAAATCGGTTCCTCTGGGAATAAAAGATTATACTTCCTTACCTCCTGCATGCACTCATGTATTTCCGAATGCGAGATCATAGCCCATTTACGTTTCAGAACATGGTGGATAAGATTAGACGAAGAAGCACCTTAAGCTTGTCCCATATCCCCATAATGTTTTCAGATCTTCTGGAGAGCTCGCTACACAGATTCGCTATCTCTTGTGATTAAAAATGTCCCTTAGTTCCCCTTGAGAGTTCACAACGTAGTTTCCTGGATCTCCTTTGGATCAAATGCCATGTCCCACGTTGGGGGACAGATGTGGGACAAATGGTAACTGCAATGAAGAAAGGATATGGGAGACGTGGTTTTTTGAGAAGAAGGCATGTGCTTTATTTTTGGGATGTCAGGGGTATATGGGGTTAGAGATCAATTAATCAATCAATTGCAAGAACAATTCAGAAAAATTTGCCACTCTGTTCATATCATGGATATCACTACAACACCGGATCAGATTAGCAAATATAAAACTCTAATCGGCTTCCCAAAATTCAATTGAATGCCTAAGATTGTGAAAGCATATCTCATGAGTAGTTGGAGGAACAATACAATCCAGAGTTTCTAATCAGGGAAGGAGAATCTCATGACAAAGTGCTTAAGATTGGCCAACAAACAGAGGAAACCCCTTAGGAGGAGTTTTCCTCAACTGGACCCAGGAGTTCCAGGAAAGGGTGTCAGAAATCCTTGCTGAGGCTAAGTCTCCCTCTGTTCAATGGGATGTCATAGTTCCACTGTCTATGCTTTTGGATTTGGGAGATCTTGTTGAACTTGCGGAGTGAATGTGTGTGTATTTCTGCTTGTTTGTGGTTGTGTGTAGGTGAGTTTTTCCTCAACTGGACCCCAGGAGTTCCTGGAAAGGGTGTCAGAAATCCTTGCTGAGGCTAAGTCTCCCTCTGTTCAATGGGATGGTCATAGTTCCACTATCTATGCATGTGGATTTGGGAGATCTTGTTGATCTAGGGGTGTGAATGTGTGTGTATTTCTGCTTGTTTGTGGTTGTGTGTAGGTGAGCTTTTAGGTAAAGGACTGCAAATCATTACTTGTGGGCCACTCCCGCCCAGGTGCTTTGTATCATTAATAGGCGATTCTACTCCTCCCCTTCCGCCGCCCTCCCACCCATTTTAAAAGTGCAGCTCTTTCTACCATTAAATGAGTCTTAGCATTGACTTGGTTCCCAGACTGTCTGTTTGTCCTCTGAGGAAAGTGGGGCTGGGATAGAAGTCTGTCTGCCCTCTTTTCCTCTTCTTGGCTCTCAGGGAGGGGCATTTTTTCCCAACTCTCCGCAGTACACGAGAGCTTGGGAGACTAAAACACCCCCACATTCACTCATGGCTGTCAAGTAGCTTCTACATTTCAACAGCAGTCTTATTCTCAGCCTGCTGTAACTGTGGAATTGTAATAATATGTCATTTTCAGTGCTCAGGACCTATCACAAATGAAACCTAGGTTTTATTATATCCAAGAAACGCTTGTGGGGCTGGGGATATAGCCTAGTGGCAAGAGAGCCGGCCTCGGATACAGGAGGCCCTAGGTTCGATTCCCCAGCACCACATATACAGAAAACAGCCAGAAGCGGCACTGTAGCTCAAGTGCAGAGTGCTAGCCTTGAGCGGGAAGAAGCCAGGGACAGTGCTCAGGCCTTGAGTCCAAGGCCCAGGACTGGCAAAAAATAAATAAATAAATAAATAAATAAAAGAATGGCTTGCAGTTGCTATGGCTGGAATAGGACCCTATGTTACACTTGCACTGCTTTTTACCTCAAGGCTTGGGGCTCATTATTCTGTATGCAGTATTGAAGAGTCCATTAGTAAATAGATGAGAAATGAAAATGAAATCATGCACATTATCTCACAGGTTTCCATCTCAAAGAATTTTATTTCTTCACTTCTCTAAGTTAATTGAAATAGAAAAAAAAATGGCAGATAATTTCACAGAAGATGAGTTGCAGCATTGTAGGATATCTACAGTTTATCTATTTTATACTCGCATCCACTTGTGAGATGACAACATCAAAGTATTGTGCTTTTATCTGTAGCTTCCCTTCCTGCAGATATAGGTGTCACAGGAATTCCTTGTGCCAGCTTTAGCTCTTTCTGTGAGATCATCCCATACAGTGAAAATTGCAACCCTAATAATGTCAGCAACTGAATTTTCAGGAATATTTTCATAATCATGTTTTCAGACAGGACTTGTACATTGTCCCTGTCATTATGAAACACTGACTAACATGCTCATTGTTGGAAGACTCATGTTAATATAACAGATCTGTCATCAACTTCCATCACATTGGGAAGTGCAAGTACGCAGCCCTCGGCTCTGGACATTAAGCTAGAAAGGCAAGAGGCAGTGAATGCCAAAAAATAACTTTTAGGCGTAGCAGAGTCTGACCAGCTGATTGATTCCCATGTCAATGTGCAGGATTCTATTGGACTCATAGGTACACACATAATCCGCAGAGGAAAATTCAGTCTCCAATTTAGGATAAAAGGATTAGCATCAGAGTTTCTAGGAAAGCTTCTGACTGGTTACCTAGCACATGGTAGGAGACCAAAGACGTTTTTGTGATGTCACAGAATGCTCATTATGGTCTAGCTGTGTGCTAGACCTACTTGAGCAGACATAGCTACCCTCTAGGACTCCTTAAGCTGCAGTGTACCCTACTCTGCAGATGGGATGAGGACTTGAACATGCAGGAAACTGACATGAAGGAACATTTTTCAAATGTGCCTAATACGTTCCAACAGAGCTGTACAGGTTCAGAGACCTCCAACCTACCCTCCTGGTGGGAACCCTCACTCGCAGAGGAGGCGGCATTAAGGTCTGTGGTTGAGGAATTGGCTTTTCAAGCTTTGTGTCAGGCATCTTGGGTCCAAGGACTACCATCCCAGGATTGTGACTTGGAATCGGTACCAGACCCTGATTTTCTTTCCCTGACTTTTCCCAGAAAGCTTTGGACAATAGTAGAAAGTGACAAATTCAAGTCAATTTGGTGGGGTGAGGAGGGGAACTTCTGTTGTGATTAATGAAGATCTATTTAAAGAAGAAATTTTTGGGACGGAAAATATCCTTTCAAGATATTTGAAAAGAACAGCATGATAAGTGTAATTCGACAGCTGAATCTGTACGGGTTCAGTAAATTTCATCACCAATTTGATCGTTCTGCTTCTCTGCTTGACTTCTTGACTGAGGAAGAGGAAGGCTCGTCTTAAGGAAGGTAATTTCAATTTTTTTTTCCCCTTACATAGCTATGCATACCTCTCTTGGTACACCTGTTTCTTCTATCAGTGAACTAGAGAAATACCAAAGCTCAAATTACTTTCAAATGTAACGGAAAGGCTGGGAATATGGCCTATGAAAAGAGGGCTTGCCTCCTATACAAGCAGCTCTCAGTTCAATTCCCCAGCACCACATATACTGTGGAAAACGGCTAGAAGGGTCGCTGTGGCTCAGGTGGCAGAGTGCTTTGCCTTGAGCGGGAAGAAGACAGGGACGGTGCTTAGACCCTGAGTCCCAGGCCCAGGACTGACCAAACAAAATGTAACGGAAAGAAAGGTTCACTTCGTAAAGGACAAATTTTGACTTCACCATTAGAATTTACAAAAATATCGCTAGCCAATTAGAATTTACACCTTTGGACTGTGTACAAAACCACATAACAGATTCTCTGTGTTCAACGTCGCAGATCCAATTGGTTCAGAACATTGTTGTATTTATCTGTTTCTCTTCTACTAAGCCCTGCATACAGTTAAAGTATTTATGCGTCAATTGACTCATTTGCCATTGAGAGTAAAATGGTATTCATCTCCTTTGGCTAGGTTTGGCTCTGAGTCTCTCTGCTTCAAATGTCTCCAAGTAACTTTCTCCTTTTGTTTTAGTTTCTGTGCTACCAGAATCCAAATTTCAAACAAGGATGTCCTGAACTGTTAGCAAGAATAAGACGAAAAGTCAGGATTAAAAAGTTTTCTGTAACAAGTGAATCATTGCCTGTGCAGCTGGATGAACAACTGCACCTGGGACATGAGGGTAATGCCAGTAATCCCAAAACAGATTTAGTCTCTGACACTAGTACTGAAGGAATCCTTTCAACATCACGAAGTTCACTGCTGTCTCATAGACCCCAGCCATCTGGCACGCACATGCTGTCAACTGCAGCACCTTTACTCAAAAATGACAATCCTGCCAGAGATTCTTCTGTCAGACATTAACACAAAAAGTTTATGGATCAGGAGCCATGTACTAGTCATTTGACCACACTTCATGTGCTGTCAAACAACAGCTACCTCCAGGCACATGACTGCTTTTTGAATTTTGATAAAAGTTATAATTCTCAATATCAAAAATCACATCGATTATCAAACGATAATTCAGAGAGATGATGCCAACTTCAGCTATTCCAATTGGATATTCTTATTTTATGGCCTACGAATTGCCACATTCAAGCATGCTAGTGACAGCATCCAATCAACGGTGCTCCGATGCCCACCACACGCGAAATATCTGCCGCAGCATTTTCAAAATATCATCATATAATAGCACCAGTTTACAAGGAACAGAAAAGAGAGTAATATCCCAAGCCAGTGCCAGAGTTGGGAGGAAAATTAATTTCGATGTGTATTGTTTATAATGATTAAAGACTCTGCCCAGCTTTATTCAAGCAATGCGAGGGTCATTCAACTGTATTGTTTTCTTATAGGCTAATAGCAAATAAAACTAAAATGTTGCTTTATTTCAACAGTGGGATGCGCTTCATCTCATGTTTTCAGACATCAATATGTTGAGACTACCACTTGGGCTGTAAAAACCCAAACTCTTTAAGGCATTTCCATGCATTTATCTAAGAGGTTAGGCATCATTGCCAATTGACCATTAGTTCAAATTAAACTATAGCATAAATAATGGGTTATATTCAAATGGAAATGACTCACTACCCGGGGCGACTAATGAGCTAGTTACTCCAGTCACACCTACCTTAGTGAAAGAGATCAACAAACAAACATGTGCTTCAATTTGAAAACTGACCAAGACGTGTTCCAAAGGATATATGAAACTTAGGCAAACATGGGTGAACAATTGGCCATTTTCCCTTTTCTATCCATTCCCCTCAAGAGCCTTGTTTACTTCCAGCTCCACTATTCATATAACTGGCATCTACATGCATGCATGTGTTGCACAATGATGATCAATTTGTCCTCATCCTGGTCGTCTTGGGTTACCAATATTAAACAGGAAGTGCAATAATGACCAAAGCATATTTAGACATGAGTATGTCCTTTTTGCCACATGGCAACAGCATACTCTACAACAGAATCGTAGTAGCAAGTAGCCACAGTGTTCCCAATGATGATGAAAAAAAGTTTAAAAAAAGATAAGAGGTCATATACCAAAAATCCGGAGCTAAGGAGGTACCAAGTAAGAAGGAAAGTTGTGGAACTAGAGAAAGGAGAGGGAAGCAATGAATGATATAAAGGAAAAGGGTGGAGTGGATGAAAGCACAGGAAGACAAGAATTCAGGAAAGAAGACAGGAGAGAAGGTAGCAAGGAGGGAAGGAATGCAGGCAGGCAAGGAGGCAGGGACAGATGGATTGTGGTTTGTATCAACAGTGTGAGGGATGGAGTTATAGGTGGAAGTATGAGAAAGAAGGATCCAAAAGGAATCCTGGGGAAGGAGAGAGTGACAAACAGAGATAAGGAGGGAAGAAAGAAATCAGGAAGGAATGAAAGCAGAAAGGAAGGATGAGAACAAGGGAGACTGGATGGGACATAGGAGTAGGAACCATGAAAGCAGTGAGAGGGAGATGAAAAGGAATTGGTACTTCATGGGAAGCAAGGAAAATCATAAAAATACTTTTTATATTTATAAATCTGTGTTTTTACTTGACACTACATAGTACATTGATATCATATATTCAGTATCGTTTGCTTGACATAAAAATCTGTAGTGTCAGTTCAAATAGGTAAAAATGAAACTCAGTTTGTACTATAGAAAATGTTATTCATCCGCTGCACAGGGTCATGAGATTTCTAAGTGAATTTCTAAGTAAGGCTCAACAATATTCTTCTACGGAATGCAAGACTGGCATTGACAAGTTGACTGCCAGGAGTGACAGAAAGAACACTGTGCCCTGTATCATCTCCTAAGGATGTTCCACTCTGGATATCGCTATGCTCCAGATGACACCCTGATGAGGCCATCTGGCAGTGCCTTCAAGGAAACTCAGATGACCTGTTGATATTAGGAAGAGTTAGAGACAATCTAAGTCCCTGAAATAGACAGTAGGGAAACAACAAAACCAAGAGACAAGTGTAATGACAGAATGCCTACCGAGACAAAACCTGACCCACGAGGTCCCAAAAGAAGGGATGACATCTTGCCTCTTTTTTCAAGCAGGGGTGTAAACTTGTGTCCAAGTCACCATGTCACCAACCCAGCACTCACTGACCATTTTACGGTCAGTGCATGAAACACAAACCAAACACCACTAGAGGATTTGTCAAAAGACTTATGCAAAAGTTGACGCTGGGAAATCTCTGGGTCACGGGGTCCCCATCACAGTCTTGGAGGGAGTTACCCTAAATTCCCAAAGCCAGCCTAAAAAAAAGTGACTCTAGTAAGATTTTTCTCTCCTCTTCTAGGGAAATGATTTATATGGAATATCTCAAGGTCGGTAAAGTTGGTCATTTACATGAAACGCTAGGAAATATGTCTGTGACTACTAAAAGTCAGGGACAGAAGAAATACAACACAAAGTGACTTTATATATTGTAAAATTCAATGTGCACCAAGTTACAAAAAGTCACATATTTTTTCTTCCAATAGTGGTGTGTAAAATATTCTCGACCAGTTCAGGGAACCACAAGACAGGCACATCAATTAAAAATTTACATGGAACTCGATTTCTTTGTCTTGTATGGTGGGTAATGAACACCCAATAGCGTTTACACCAATGTTGGGATAAGGAAATGCCAACTGTGACACATTTCATGTCCTCTGCTTTTCCCTCCAGCCCTCCCCATTTGCGTCATTTTTGCAATAGTACAATTGCAGCCAGTGATACTCTTAGAGTCCATTATCAAGGATGGAACCATATGTGGTTGACATGTACAAATGGGGGGAGAAGCTGTATCTCCTCTTTTCTGTCTAAAGGGAAAACTCCATTATGATTTCTGGTGTTAATTTTTCCTATAGTGAACTGGTTTGATGGGGATGACATAATAACCCTCTCGTTCACTCCATCTTGAGTATTGCAAAGTAAAATCTAAGTAACAGTATGACTAGGCACTGGTTTTGTTTGATCCAATGATGTTGGAATGAAAGCACCTACTAAATGGATACTTCAAAGGAGATGACTGTGTTCTGTTGTAGACATTTAGTTTGGGGCTCCTAACATTTTCTTTCTCAACAACCACTTGAGCTATGAAGACACCATACTTAAAATCATCCCTAGGTACAGAGGAGTCCTGAATCTCTCCTTCCATTACAAGGTGACCATATGTGCAGTGGGGAAAAGATGTTGATTTTAGGAAAACAATTTAGAGATCATATAGATAGTTCATGGTTGAAAAATATTGAGCTAAAATGAAAAAGGAAATCTCAAGGGAAGGGTTCCTTGAATCGTTTACACTCC
>NW_025961855.1:0-35278 GCF_023159225.1 Perognathus longimembris pacificus | reverse complement strand
TGTTAAGGTAATTACACAGGAGAAAGGATAAAGTACTGGGAACTCCTCAGAAGAATCTGATTTGTGGTGAGGGGAGAGAGATAAAAGCTCATTTAGGAACGGACATGAACATGCTGCGTAGGTAGCTGTTTATCAGTAAATATCTCCACTGAGCTTTAGAAAAGCAGTAGCTTAATAAATTAAGTAATTCCTGGTATGGTTACTGTACTGGTAACTCCCCAAAAGAATCTGGATTGTGGTGAGGGAACAGAGAAAAAAACTCATTTAGGACCTGCACTTACGAAGGGGGTAGGCAGCTGTATATCAGGGAGTAAAGCTTCTGAGAATAAAAACAGCTGCAGCTTGTTAAGGTAATTACACAGGGGAAAGGATAATGTACTGGGAACTCCTCAGAAGAATCTGATTTGTGGTGAGGGGAGAGAGATAAAAGCTCATTTAGGAACGACATGAACATGCTGCGTAGGTAGCTGTTTATCAGTAAATATCTCCACTGAGATTAAGAAAAGCAGTAGCTTAATAAATTAAGTACTTCCTGGTATGGTTACTGTACTGGTAATTCCCCAAAAGAATCTGGATTGTGGTGAGGGAACAGAGAATAAAGCTCATTTAAGACCTGCATTTACGAAGGGGTTAGGCAGCTGTATATCAGGGAGTAAAGCTTCTGAGAATAAAAACAGCTGCATCTTGTTAAGGTAATTACACAGGGGAAAGGATAATGTACTGGGAACTCCTCAGAAGAATCTGATTTGTGGTGAGGGGAGAGAGATAAAAGCTCATTTAGGAACGACATGAACATGCTGCGTAGGTAGCTGTTTATCAGTAAATATCTCCACTGAGATTAAGAAAAGCAGTAGCTTAATAAATTAAGTACTTCCTGGTATGGTTACTGTACTGGTAACCTTCCAAAAGAATCTGGATTGTGGTGAGGGAACAGAGAAAAAAGCTCATTTAGGACCTGCACTTACGAAGGGGGTAGGCAGCTGTATATCAGGGAGTAAAGCTTCTGAGAATAAAAACAGCTGGAGCTTGTTAAGGTAATTACACAGGGGAAAGGATAATGTACTGGGAACTCCTCAGAAGAATCTGATTTGTGGTGAGGGGAGAGAGATAAAAGCTCATTTAGGAACGACATGAACATGCTGCGTAGGTAGCTGTTTATCAGTAAATATCTCCACTGAGATTAAGAAAAGCAGTAGCTTAATAAATTAAGTACTTCCTGGTATGGTTACTGTACTGGTAACTCCCCAAAAGAATCTGGATTGTGGTGAGGGAACAGAGAAAAAAGCTCATTTAGGACCTGCACTTACGAAGGGGGTAGGCAGCTGTATATCAGGGAGTAAACCTTCTGAGAATAAAAAACAGCTGGAGCTTGTTAAGGTAATTACACAGGGGAAAGGATAATGTACTGGGAACTCCTCAGAAGAATCTGATTTGTGGTGAGGGGAGAGAGATAAAAGCTCATTTAGGAACGACATGAACATGCTGCGTAGGTAGCTGTTTATCAGTAAATATCTCCACTGAGATTAAGAAAAGCAGTAGGTTAATAAATTAAGTACTTCCTGGTATGGTTACTGTACTGGTAACTCCCCAAAAGAATCTGGATTGTGGTGAGGGAACAGAGAAAAAAGCTCATTTATGACCTGCACTTACGAAGGGGGTAGGCAGCTGTATATCAGGGAGTAAACCTTCTGAGAATAAAAACAGCTGGAGCTTGTTAAGGTAATTACACAGGGGAAAGGATAATGTACTGGGAACTCCTCAGAAGAATCTGATTTGTGGTGAGGGGAGAGAGATAAAAGCTCATTTAGGAACGACATGAACATGCTGCGTAGGTAGCTGTTTATCAGTAAATATCTCCACTGAGATTAAGAAAAGCAGTAGCTTAATAAATTAAGTACTTCCTGGTATGGTTACTGTACTGGTAACTCCCCAAAAGAATCTGGATTGTGGTGAGGGAACAGAGAAAAAAGCTCATTTAGGACCTGCACTTACGAAGGGGGTAGGCAGCTGTATATCAGGGACTAAACCTTCTGAGAATAAAAACAGCTGGAGCTTGTTAAGGTAATTACACAGGGGAAAGGATAATGTACTGGGAACTCCTCAGAAGAATCTGATTTGTGGTGAGGGGAGAGAGATAAAAGCTCATTTAGGAACGACATGAACATGCTGCGTAGGTAGCTGTTTATCAGTAAATATCTCCACTGAGATTAAGAAAAGCAGTAGCTTAATAAATTAAGTACTTCCTGGTATGGTTACTGTACTGGTAACTCCCCAAAAGAATCTGGATTGTGGTGAGGGAACAGAGAAAAAAGCTCATTTAGGACCTGCACTTACGAAGGGGGTAGGCTGCTGTATATCAGGGAGTAAAGCTTCTGAGAATAAAAACAGCTGCAGCTTGTTAAGGTAATTACACAGGGGAAAGGATAATGTACTGGGAACTCCTCAGAAGAGTCTGATTTGTGGTGAGGGGGAGAGAGATAAAAGCTCATTTAGGAACGACATGAACATGCTGCGTAGGTAGCTGTTTATCAGTAAATATCTCCACTGAGCTTAAGAAAAGCAGTAGCTTAATAAATTAAGTACTTCCTGGAATGGTTACTGTACTGGTAACTCCCAAAAGAATCTGGATTGTGGTGAGGGAACAGAGAAAAAAGCTCATTTAGGACCTGCACTTACAAGGGGGTAGGCAGCTGTATATGAGGGAGTAAACCTTCTGAGAATAAAAACAGCTGGAGCTTGTTAAGGTAATTACACAGGGGGAAAGGATAATGTACTGGGAACTCCTCAGAAGAATCTGATTTGTGGTGAGGGGAGAGAGATAAAAGCTCATTTAGGAACGACATGAACATGCTGCGTAGGTAGCTGTTTATCAGTAAATATCTCCACTGAGCTTTAGAAAAGCAGTAGCTTAATAAATTAAGTACTTCCTGGTATGGTTACTGTACTGGTAACTCCCCAAAAGAATCTGGATTGTGGTGAGGGAACAGAGAAAAAAGCTCATTTAGGACCTGCACTTACGAAGGGGGTAGGCAGCTGTATATCAGGGAGTAATGCTTCTGAGAATAAAACAGCTGCATCTTGTTAAGGTAATTACACAGGGGAAAGGATAATGTACTGGGAACTCCTCAGAAGAATCTGATTTGTGGTGAGGGGAGAGAGATAAAAGCTCATTTAGGAACGACATGAACATGCTGCGTAGGTAGCTGTTTATCAGTAAATATCTCCACTGAGCTTTAGAAAAGCAGTAGCTTAATAAATTAAGTAATTCCTGGTATGGATACTGTACTGGTAACTCCCCAAAAGAATCTGGATTGTGGTGAGGGAACAGAGAAAAAAGCTCATTTAGGACCTGCACTTACGAAGGGGGTAGGCAGCTGTATATCAGGAGTAAAGCTTCTGAGAATAAAAACAGCTGCAGCTTGTTAAGGTAATTACACAGGGGAAAGGATAATGTACTGGGAACTCCTCAGAAGAATCTGATTTGTGGTGAGGGGGAGAGAGATAAAAGCTCATTTAGGAACGACATGAACATGCTGCGTAGGTAGCTGTTTATCAGTAAATATCTCCACTGAGATTAAGAAAAGCAGTAGCTTAATGAATTAAGTAATTCCTGGTATGGTTACTGTACTGGTAACTCCCCAAAAGAATCTGGATTGTGGTGAGGGAACAGAGAAAAAAGCTCATTTAGGACCTGCACTTACGAAGGGGGTAGGCAGCTGTATATCAGGGAGTAAAGCTTCTGAGAATAAAAACAGCTGGAGCTTTTTAAGGTAATTACACAGGGGAAAGGATAATGTACTGGGAACTCCTCAGAAGAATCTGATTTGTGGTGAGGGGAGAGAGATAAAAGCTCATTTAGGAACGACATGAACATGCTGCGTAGGTAGCTGTTTATCAGTAAATATCTCCACTGAGATTAAGAAAAGCAGTAGCTTAATAAATTAAGTACTTCCTGGTATGGTTACTGTACTGGTAACCTTCCAAAAGAATCTGGATTGTGGTGAGGGATCAGAGAAAAAAGCTCATTTAGGACCTGCACTTACGAAGGGGGGTAGGCAGCTGTATATCAGGGACTAAACCTTCTGAGAATAAAAACAGCTGGAGCTTGTTAAGGTAATTACACAGGGGAAAGGATAATGTACTGGAACTCCTCAGAAGAATCTGATTTGTGGTGAGGGGAGAGAGATAAATGCTCATTTAGGAACGACATGAACATGCTACTTAGGTAGCTGTTTATCAGTAAATATCTCCACTGAGATTAAGAAAAGCAGTAGCTTAATAAATTAAGTACTTCCTGGTATGGTTACTGTACTGGTAACTCCCCAAAAGAATCTGGATTGTGGTGAGGGAACAGAGAAAAAAGCTCATTTAGGACCTGCACTTACGAAGGGGGTAGGCAGCGGTATATCAGGGAGTAAACCTTCTGAGAATAAAAACAGCTGGAGCTTGTTAAGGTAATTACACAGGAGAAAGGATAAAGTACTGGGAACTCCTCAGAAGAATCTGATTTGTGGTGAGGGGAGAGAGATAAAAGCTCATTTAGGAACGACATGAACATGCTGCGTAGGTAGCTGTTTATCAGTAAATATCTCCACTGAGATTAAGAAAAGCAGTAGCTTAATAAATTAAGTACTTCCTGGTATGGTTACTGTACTGGTAACTCCCAAAAGAATCTGGATTGTGGTGAGGGAACAGAGAAAAAAAGCTCATTTAGGACCTGCACTTACGAAGGGGGTAGGCAGCTGTATATCAGGGGTGTAAACCTTCTCAGAATAAAAACAGCTGGAGCTTGTTAAGGTAATTACACGGGGGGAAAGGATAATGTACTGGGAACTCCTCAGAAGAATCTGATTTGTGATGAGGGGAGAGAGATAAAGCTCATTTAGGAACGACATGAACATGCTGCGTAGGTAGCTGTTTATCAGTAAATATCTCCACTGAGCTTTAGAAAAGCAGTAGCTTAATAAATTAAGTAATTCCTGGTATGGTTACTGTACTGGTAACTCCCCAAAAGAATCTGGATTGTGGTGAGGGAACAGAGAAAAAAGCTCATTTAGGACCTGCACTTACGAAGGGGGTAGGCAGCTGTATATCAGGGAGTAAAGCTTCTGAGAATAAAAACAGCTGCAGCTTGTTAAGGTAATTACACAGGGGAAAGGATAATGTACTGGGAACTCCTCAGAAGAATCTGATTTGTGGTGAGTGGAGAGAGATAAAAGCTCATTTAGGAACGACATGAACATGCTGCGTAGGTAGCTGTTTATCAGTAAATATCTCCACTGAGATTAAGAAAAGCAGTAGCTTAATAAATTAAGTACTTCCTGGTATGGTTACTGTACTGGTAATTCCCAAAAGAATCTGGATTGTGGTGAGGGAACAGAGAATAAAGCTCATTTAAGACCTGCATTTACGAAGGGGTTAGGCAGCTGTATATCAGGGAGTAAAGCTTCTGAGAATAAAAACAGCTGCATCTTGTTAAGGTAATTACACAGGGGGAAAGGATAATGTACTGGGAACTCCTCAGAAGAATCTGATTTGTGGTGAGGGGAGAGAGATAAAAGCTCATTTAGGAACGACATGAACATGCTGCGTAGGTAGCTGTTTATCAGTAAATATCTCCACTGAGCTTTAGAAAAGCAGTAGCTTAATAAATTAAGTACTTCCTGGTATGGTTACTGTACTGGTAACTCCCCAAAAGAATCTGGATTTTGGTGAGGGAACAGAGAAAAAAGCTCATTTAGGACCTGCACTACGAAGGGGGTAGGCAGCTGTATATCAGGGACTAAACCTTCTGAGAATAAAAACAGCTGGAGCTTGTTAAGGTAATTACACAGGAGAAAGGATAAAGTACTGGGAACTCCTCAGAAGAATCTGATTTGTGATGAGGGGAGAGAGATAAAAGCTCATTTAGGAACGACATGAACATGCTGCGTAGGTAGCTGTTTATCAGTAAATATCTCCACTGAGCTTTAGAAAAGCAGTAGCTTAATAAACTAAGTATTTCCTGGTATGGTTACTGTACTGGTAACTCCCCAAAAGAATCTGGATTGTGGTGAGGGAACAGAGAAAAAAGC
This sequence comes from Perognathus longimembris pacificus, assembly GCF_023159225.1. Taxonomy (NCBI): domain Eukaryota; kingdom Metazoa; phylum Chordata; class Mammalia; order Rodentia; family Heteromyidae; genus Perognathus; species Perognathus longimembris. The sequence goes on along the minus strand of NW_025961855.1, from coordinate 29,204 downwards.
TCATTTAGGACCTGCACTTACGAAGGGGGTAGGCAGCTGTATATCAGGGAGTAAAGCTTCTGAGAATAAAAACAGCTGCAGCTTGTTAAGGTAATTACACAGGGGAAAGGATAATGTACTGGGAACTCCTCAGAAGAATCTGATTTGTGGTGAGGGGGAGAGAGATAAAAGCTCATTTAGGAACGACATGAACATGCTGCGTAGGTAGCTGTTTATCAGTAAATATCTCCACTGAGATTAAGAAAAGCAGTAGCTTAATAAATTAAGTACTTCCTGGTATGGTTACTGTACTGGTAATTCCCCAAATGAATCTGGATTGTGGTGAGGGAACAGAGAATAAAGCTCATTTAAGACCTGCATTTACGAAGGGGTTAGGCAGCTGTATATCAGGGAGTAAAGCTTCTGAGAATAAAAACAGCTGCATCTTGTTAAGGTAATTACACAGGGGAAAGGATAATGTACTGGGAACTCCTCAGAAGAATCTGATTTGTGGTGAGGGGAGAGAGATAAAAGCTCATTTAGGAACGACATGAACATGCTGCGTAGGTAGCTGTTTATCAGTAAATATCTCCACTGAGATTAAGAAAAGCAGTAGCTTAATAAATTAAGTACTTCCTGGTATGGTTACTGTACTGGTAACTCCCCAAAAGAATCTGGATTGTGGTGAGGGAACAGAGAAAAAAGCTCATTTAGGACCTGCACTTACGAAGGGGGTAGGCAAGCTGTATATCAGGGAGTAAACCTTCTGAGAATAAAAACAGCTGGAGCTTGTTAAGGTAATTACACAGGGGAAAGGATAATGTACTGGGAACTCCTCAGAAGAATCTGATTTGTGGTGAGGGGAGAGAGATAAAAGCTCATTTAGGAACGACATGAACATGCTGCGTAGGTAGCTGTTTATCAGTAAATATCTCCACTGAGATTAAGAAAAGCAGTAGGTTAATAAATTAAGTACTTCCTGGTATGGTTACTGTACTGGTAACTCCCCAAAAGAATCTGGATTGTGGTGAGGGAACAGAGAAAAAAGCTCATTTATGACCTGCACTTACGAAGGGGGTAGGCAGCTGTATATCAGGGAGTAAACCTTCTGAGAATAAAAACAGCTGGAGCTTGTTAAGGTAATTACACAGGGGAAAGGATAAAGTACTGGGAACTCCTCAGAAGAATCTGATTTGTGGTGAGGGGAGAGAGATAAAAGCTCATTTAGGAACGACATGAACATGCTGCGTAGGTAGCTGTTTATCAGTAAATATCTCCACTGAGCTTTAGAAAAGCAGTAGCTTAATAAATTAAGTACTTCCTGGTATGGTTACTGTACTGGTAACTCCCCAAAAGAATCTGGATTGTGGTGAGGGAACAGAGAAAAAGCTCATTTAGGACCTGCACTTACGAAGGGGGTAGGCAGCTGTATATCAGGGAGTAAAGCTTCTGAGAATAAAAACAGCTGCAGCTTGTTAAGGTAATTACACAGGGGAAAGGATAATGTACTGGGAACTCCTCAGAAGAATCTGATTTGTGGTGAGGGGAGAGAGATAAAAGCTCATTTAGGAACGACATGAACATGCTGCGTAGGTAGCTGTTTATCAGTAAATATCTCCACTGAGATTAAGAAAAGCAGTAGCTTAATAAATTAAGTACTTCCTGGTATGGTTACTGTACTGGTAACTCCCCAAAAGAATCTGGATTGTGGTGAGGGAACAGAGAAAAAAGCTCATTTAGGACCTGCACTTACGAAGGGGGTAGGCAGCTGTATATCAGGGACTAAACCTTCTGAGAATAAAAACAGCTGGAGCTTGTTAAGGTAATTACACAGGGGAAAGGATAATGTACTGGGAACTCCTCAGAAGAATCTGATTTGTGGTGAGGGGAGAGAGATAAAAGCTCATTTAGGAACGACATGAACATGCTGCGTAGGTAGCTGTTTATCAGTAAATATCTCCACTGAGATTAAGAAAAGCAGTAGCTTAATAAATTAAGTACTTCCTGGTATGTTTACTGTACTGGTAACTCCCCAAAAGAATCTGGATTGTGGTGAGGGAACAGAGAAAAAAGCTCATTTAGGACCTGCACTTACGAAGGGGGTAGGCTGCTGTATATCAGGGAGTAAAGCTTCTGAGAATAAAAACAGCTGCAGCTTGTTAAGGTAATTACACAGGGGAAAGGATAATGTACTGGGAACTCCTCAGAAGAGTCTGATTTGTGGTGAGGGGAGAGAGATAAAAGCTCATTTAGGAACGACATGAACATGCTGCGTAGGTAGCTGTTTATCAGTAAATATCTCCACTGAGCTTAAGAAAAGCAGTAGCTTAATAAATTAAGTACTTCCTGGAATGGTTACTGTACTGGTAACTCCCCAAAAGAATCTGGATTGTGGTGAGGGAACAGAGAAAAAAGCTCATTTAGGACCTGCACTTACGAAGGGGGTAGGCAGCTGTATATGAGGGAGTAAACCTTCTGAGAATAAAAACAGCTGGAGCTTGTTAAGGTAATTACACAGGGGAAAGGATAATGTACTGGGAACTCCTCAGAAGAATCTGATTTGTGGTGAGGGGAGAGAGATAAAAGCTCATTTAGGAACGACATGAACATGCTGCGTAGGTAGCTGTTTATCAGTAAATATCTCCACTGAGCTTTAGAAAAGCAGTAGCTTAATTAATTAAGTACTTCCTGGTATGGTTACTGTACTGGTAACTCCCCAAAAGAATCTGGATTGTGGTGAGGGAACAGAGAAAAAAGCTCATTTAGGACCTGCACTTACGAAGGGGGTAGGCAGCTGTATATCAGGGAGTAAAGCTTCTGAGAATAAAAACAGCTGCATCTTGTTAAGGTAATTACACAGGGGAAAGGATAATGTACTGGGAACTCCTCAGAAGAATCTGATTTGTGGTGAGGGGAGAGAGATAAAAGCTCATTTAGGAACGACATGAACATGCTGCGTAGGTAGCTGTTTATCAGTAAATATCTCCACTGAGCTTTAGAAAAGCAGTAGCTTAATAAATTAAGTAATTCCTGGTATGGATACTGTACTGGTAACTCCCCAAAAGAATCTGGATTGTGGTGAGGGAACAGAGAAAAAAGCTCATTTAGGACCTGCACTTACGAAGGGGGTAGGCAGCTGTATATCAGGGAGTAAAGCTTCTGAGAATAAAAACAGCTGCAGCTTGTTAAGGTAATTACACAGGGGAAAGGATAATGTACTGGGAACTCCTCAGAAGAATCTGATTTGTGGTGAGGGGAGAGAGATAAAAGCTCATTTAGGAACGACATGAACATGCTGCGTAGGTAGCTGTTTATCAGTAAATATCTCCACTGAGATTAAGAAAAGCAGTAGCTTAATAAATTAAGTAATTCCTGGTATGGTTACTGTACTGGTAACTCCCCAAAAGAATCTGGATTGTGGTGAGGGAACAGAGAAAAAAGCTCATTTAGGACCTGCACTTACGAAGGGGGTAGGCAGCTGTATATCAGGGAGTAAAGCTTCTGAGAATAAAAACAGCTGGAGCTTTTTAAGGTAATTACACAGGGGAAAGGATAATGTACTGGGAACTCCTCAGAAGAATCTGATTTGTGGTGAGGGGAGAGAGATAAAAGCTCATTTAGGAACGACATGAACATGCTGCGTAGGTAGCTGTTTATCAGTAAATATCTCCACTGAGATTAAGAAAAGCAGTAGCTTAATAAATTAAGTACTTCCTGGTATGGTTACTGTACTGGTAACCTTCCAAAAGAATCTGGATTGTGGTGAGGGATCAGAGAAAAAAGCTCATTTAGGACCTGCACTTACGAAGGGGGTAGGCAGCTGTATATCAGGGACTAAACCTTCTGAGAATAAAAACAGCTGGAGCTTGTTAAGGTAATTACACAGGGGAAAGGATAATGTACTGGGAACTCCTCAGAAGAATCTGATTTGTGGTGAGGGGAGAGAGATAAATGCTCATTTAGGAACGACATGAACATGCTGCGTAGGTAGCTGTTTATCAGTAAATATCTCCACTGAGATTAAGAAAAGCAGTAGCTTAATAAATTAAGTACTTCCTGGTATGGTTACTGTACTGGTAACTCCCCAAAAGAATCTGGATTGTGGTGAGGGAACAGAGAAAAAAGCTCATTTAGGACCTGCACTTACGAAGGGGGTAGGCAGCTGTATATCAGGGACTAAACCTTCTGAGAATAAAAACAGCTGGAGCTTGTTAAGGTAATTACACAGGGGAAAGGATAATGTACTGGGAACTCCTCAGAAGAATCTGATTTGTGGTGAGGGGAGAGAGATAAAAGCTCATTTAGGAACGACATGAACATGCTGCGTAGGTAGCTGTTTATCAGTAAATATCTCCACTGAGATTAAGAAAAGCAGTAGCTTAATAAATTAAGTAATTCCTGGTATGGTTACTGTACTGGTAACTCCCCAAAAGAATCTGGATTGTGGTGAGGGAACAGAGAAAAAAGCTCATTTAGGACCTGCACTTACGAAGGGGGTAGGCAGCTGTATATCAGGGAGTAAAGCTTCTGAGAATAAAAACAGCTGGAGCTTTTTAAGGTAATTACACAGGGGAAAGGATAATGTACTGGGAACTCCTCAGAAGAATCTGATTTGTGGTGAGGGGAGAGAGATAAAAGCTCATTTAGGAACGACATGAACATGCTGCGTAGGTAGCTGTTTATCAGTAAATATCTCCACTGAGATTAAGAAAAGCAGTAGCTTAATAAATTAAGTACTTCCTGGTATGGTTACTGTACTGGTAACCTTCCAAAAGAATCTGGATTGTGGTGAGGGATCAGAGAAAAAAGCTCATTTAGGACCTGCACTTACGAAGGGGGTAGGCAGCTGTATATCAGGGACTAAACCTTCTGAGAATAAAAACAGCTGGAGCTTGTTAAGGTAATTACACAGGGGAAAGGATAATGTACTGGGAACTCCTCAGAAGAATCTGATTTGTGGTGAGGGGAGAGAGATAAATGCTCATTTAGGAACGACATGAACATGCTACTTAGGTAGCTGTTTATCAGTAAATATCTCCACTGAGATTAAGAAAAGCAGTAGCTTAATAAATTAAGTACTTCCTGGTATGGTTACTGTACTGGTAACTCCCCAAAAGAATCTGGATTGTGGTGAGGGAACAGAGAAAAAAGCTCATTTAGGACCTGCACTTACGAAGGGGGTAGGCAGCTGTATATCAGGGAGTAAACCTTCTGAGAATAAAAACAGCTGGAGCTTGTTAAGGTAATTACACAGGAGAAAGGATAAAGTACTGGGAACTCCTCAGAAGAATCTGATTTGTGGTGAGGGGAGAGAGATAAAAGCTCATTTAGGAACGACATGAACATGCTGCGTAGGTAGCTGTTTATCAGTAAATATCTCCACTGAGCTTTAGAAAAGCAGTAGCTTAATAAATTAAGTACTTCCTGGTATGGTTACTGTACTGGTAACTCCCCAAAAGAATCTGGATTGTGGTGAGGGAACAGAGAAAAAAGCTCATTTAGGACCTGCACTTACGAAGGGGGTAGGCAGCTGTATATCAGGGAGTAAAGCTTCTGAGAATAAAAACAGCTGCAGCTTGTTAAGGTAATTACACAGGGGAAAGGATAATGTACTGGGAACTCCTCAGAAGAATCTGATTTGTGGTGAGGGGAGAGAGATAAAAGCTCATTTAGGAACGACATGAACATGCTGCGTAGGTAGCTGTTTATCAGTAAATATCTCCACTGAGATTAAGAAAAGCAGTAGCTTAATAAATTAAGTACTTCCTGGTATGGTTACTGTACTGGTAACTCCCCAAAAGAATCTGGATTGTGGTGAGGGAACAGAGAAAAAAGCTCATTTAGGACCTGCACTTACGAAGGGGGTAGGCAGCTGTATATCAGGGACTAAACCTTCTGAGAATAAAAACAGCTGGAGCTTGTTAAGGTAATTACACAGGGGAAAGGATAATGTACTGGGAACTCCTCAGAAGAATCTGATTTGTGGTGAGGTTAGAGAGATAAAAGCTCATTTATGAACGACATGAACATGCTGCGTAGGTAGCTGTTTATCAGTAAATATCTCCACTGAGATTAAGAAAAGCAGTAGCTTAATAAATTAAGTACTTCCTGGTATGTTTACTGTACTGGTAACTCCCCAAAAGAATCTGGATTGTGGTGAGGGAACAGAGAAAAAAGCTCATTTAGGACCTGCACTTACGAAGGGGGTAGGCTGCTGTATATCAGGGAGTAAAGCTTCTGAGAATAAAAACAGCTGCAGCTTGTTAAGGTAATTACACAGGGGAAAGGATAATGTACTGGGAACTCCTCAGAAGAGTCTGATTTGTGGTGAGGGGAGAGAGATAAAAGCTCATTTAGGAACGACATGAACATGCTGCGTAGGTAGCTGTTTATCAGTAAATATCTCCACTGAGCTTAAGAAAAGCAGTAGCTTAATAAATTAAGTACTTCCTGGAATGGTTACTGTACTGGTAACTCCCCAAAAGAATCTGGATTGTGGTGAGGGAACAGAGAAAAAAGCTCATTTAGGACCTGCACTTACGAAGGGGGTAGGCAGCTGTATATGAGGGAGTAAACCTTCTGAGAATAAAAACAGCTGGAGCTTGTTAAGGTAATTACACAGGGGAAAGGATAATGTACTGGGAACTCCTCAGAAGAATCTGATTTGTGGTGAGGGGAGAGAGATAAAAGCTCATTTAGGAACGACATGAACATGCTGCGTAGGTAGCTGTTTATCAGTAAATATCTCCACTGAGCTTTAGAAAAGCAGTAGCTTAATAAATTAAGTAATTCCTGGTATGGATACTGTACTGGTAACTCCCCAAAAGAATCTGGATTGTGGTGAGGGAACAGAGAAAAAAGCTCATTTAGGACCTGCACTTACGAAGGGGGTAGGCAGCTGTATATCAGGGAGTAAACCTTCTGAGAATAAAAACAGCTGGAGCTTGTTAAGGTAATTACACAGGGGAAAGGATAATGTACTGGAACTCCTCAGAAGAATCTGATTTGTGGTGAGGAGAGAGAGATAAAAGCTCATTTAAGAACGACATGAACATGCTGCGTAGGTAGCTGTTTATCAGTAAATATCTCCACTGAGATTAAGAAAAGCAGTAGCTTAATAAATTAAGTACTTCCTGGTATGGTTACTGTACTGGTAACTCCCCAAAAGAGTCTGGATTGTGGTGAGGGAACAGAGAAAAAAGCTCATTTAGGACCTGCACTTACGAAGGGGGTAGGCAGCTGTATATCAGGGAGTAAACCTTCTGAGAATAAAAACAGCTGGAGCTTGTTAAGGTAATTACACAGGGGAAAGGATAATGTACTGGGAACTCCTCAGAAGAATCTGATTTGTGGTGAGGGGAGAGAGATAAAAGCTCATTTAGGAACGACATGAACATGCTGCGTAGGTAGCTGTTTATCAGTAAATATCTCCACTGAGATTAAGAAAAGCAGTAGCTTAATAAATTAAGTACTTCCTGGTATGGTTACTGTACTGGTAATTCCCCAAAAGAATCTGGATTGTGGTGAGGGAACAGAGAATAAATCTCATTTAGGACCTGCACTTACGAAGGGGTTAGGCAGCTGTATATCAGGGAGTAAAGCTTCTGAGAATAAAAACAGCTGCATCTTGTTAAGGTAATTACACAGGGGAAAGGATAATGTACTGGGAACTCCTCAGAAGAATCTGATTTGTGGTGAGGGGAGAGAGATAAAAGCTCATTTAGGAACGACATGAACATGCTGCGTAGGTAGCTGTTTATCAGTAATTATCTCCACTGAGATTAAGAAAAGCAGTAGCTTAATAAATTAAGTACTTCCTGGTATGGTTACTGTACTGGTAACTCCCCAAAAGAATCTGGATTGTGGTGAGGGAACAGAGAAAAAAGCTCATTTAGGACCTGCACTTACGAAGGGGGTAGGCAGCTGTATATCAGGGACTAAACCTTCTGAGAATAAAAACAGCTGGAGCTTGTTAAGGTAATTACACAGGGGAAAGGATAATGTACTGGGAACTCCTCAGAAGAATCTGATTTGTGGTGAGGGGAGAGAGATAAAAGCTCATTTAGGAACGACATGAACATGCTGCGTAGGTAGCTGTTTATCAGTAAATATCTCCACTGAGATTAAGAAAAGCAGTAGCTTAATAAATTAAGTACTTCCTGGTATGGTTACTGTACTGGTAACTCCCCAAAAGAATCTGGATTGTGGTGAGGGAACAGAGAAAAAAGCTCATTTAGGACCTGCACTTTCGAAGGGGGTAGGCAGCTGTATATCAGGGAGTAAAGCTTCTGAGAATAAAAACAGCTGGAGCTTGTTAAGGTAATGACACAGGGGAAAGGATAATGTACTGGGAACTCCGCAGAAGAATCCGATTTGTGGTGAGGGGAGAGAGATAAAAGCTCATTAAGGAACGACATGAACATGCTGCGTAGGTAGCTGTTTATCAGTAAATATCTCCACTGAGATTAAGAAAAGCAGTAGCTTAATAAATTAAGTACTTCCTGGTATGGTTACTGTACTGGTAACTCCCCCAAAGAATCTGGATTGTGGTGAGTGAAGAGAGAAAAAAGCTCATTTAGGAACTGCACTTACGAAGGGGGTAGACAGCTGTATATCAGGGAGTAAACCTTCTGAGAATAAAAACAGCTGCATCTTGTTAAGGTAATTACACAGGGGAAAGGATAATGTACTGGATACTCCTCAGAAGAATCTGATTTGTGGTGAGGGGAGAGAGATAAAAGCTCATTTAGGAACGACATGAACATGCTGCGTAGGTAGCTGTTTATCAGAAAATATCTCCACTGAGATTAAGAAAAGCAGTAGCTTAATAAATTAAGTACTTCCTGGTATGGTTACTGTACTGGTAACTCCCCAAAAGAATCTGGATTGTGGTGAGGGAACAGAGAAAAAAGCTCATTTAGGACCTGCACTTACGAAGGGGGTAGGCAGCTGTATATCAGGGAGTAAACCTTCTGAGAATAAAAACAGCTGGAGCTTGTTAAGGTAATTACACAGGAGAAAGGATAAAGTACTGGGAACTACTCAGAAGAATCTGATTTGTGGTGAGGGGAGAGAGATAAAAGCTCATTTAGGAACGACATGAACATGCTGCGTAGGTAGCTGTTTATCAGTAAATATCTCCACTGAGCTTTAGAAAAGCAGTAGCTTAATAAATTAAGTACTTCCTGGTATGGTTACTGTACTGGTAACTCCCCAAAAGAATCTGGATTGTGGTGAGGGAACAGAGAAAAAAGCTCATTTAGGACCTGCACTTACGAAGGGGATAGGCAGCTGTATATCAGGGAGTAAAGTTTCTGAGAATAAAAACAGCTGGAGCTTGTTAAGGTAATTACACAGGGGAAAGGATAATGTACTGGGAACTCCTCAGAAGAATCTGATTTGTGGTGAGGGGAGAGAGATAAAAGCTCATTTAGGAACGACATAAACATGCTGCGTAGGTAGCTGTTTATCAGTAAATATCTCAACTGAGATTAAGAAAAGCAGTAGCTTAATAAATTAAGTACTTCCTGGTATGGTTACTGTACTGGTAACTCCCCAAAAGAATCTGGATTGTGGTGAGGGAACAGAGAAAAAAGCTCATTTAGGACCTGCACTTACGAAGGGGGTAGGCAGCTGTATATCAGGGACTAAACCTTCTGAGAATAAAAACAGCTGGAGCTTGTTAAGGTAATTACACAGGGGAAAGGATAATGTACTGGGAACTCCTCAGAAGAATCTGATTTGTGGTGAGGGGAGAGAGATAAAAGCTCATTTAGGAACGACATGAACATGCTGCGTAGGTAGCTGTTTATCAGTAAATATCTCCACTGAGATTAAGAAAAGCAGTAGCTTAATAAATTAAGTACTTCCTGGTATGGTTACTGTACTGGTAACTCCCCAAAAGAATCTGGATTGTGGTGAGGGAACAGAGAAAAAAGCTCATTTAGGACCTGCACTTACGAATGGGGTAGGCAGCTGTATATCAGGGAGTAAAGCGTCTGAGAATAAAAACAGCTGCAGCTTGTTAAGGTAATTACACAGGGGAAAGGATAATGTACGGGGAACTCCACAGAAGAATCTGATTTGTGGTGAGGGGAGAGAGATAAAACCTCATTTAAGAACTACATGTACATGCTACTTAGGTAGCTGTTTATCAGTAAATATCTTCACTGAGATTAAGAAAAGCAGTAGCTTAATAAATTAAGTACTTCCTGGTATGGTTACTGTACTGGTAACTCCCCAAAAGAATCTGGATTGTGGTGAGGGAACAGAGAAAAAAGCTCATTTAGGACCTGCACTTACGAAGGGGGTAGGCAGCTGTATATCAGGGAGTAAACCTTCTGGAATAAAAACAGCTGGAGCTTGTTAAGGTAATTACACAGGGGAAAGGATAATGTACTGGGAACTTCTCAGAAGAATCTGATTTGTGGTGAGGGGAGAGAGATAAAAGCTCATTTAGGAACGACATGAACATGCTGCGTAGGTAGCTGTTTATCAGTAAATATCTCCACTGAGATTAAGAAAAGCAGTAGCTTAATAAATTAAGTACTTCCTGGTATGGTTACTGTACTGGTAACTCCCCAAAAGAATCTGGATTGTGGTGAGGGAACAGAGAAAAAAGCTCATTTAGGACCTGCACTTACGAAGGGGGTAGGCAGCTGTATATCAGGGAGTAAAGCTTCTGAGAATAAAAACAGCTGCATCTTGTTAAGGTAATTACACAGGGGAAAGGATAATGTACTGGGAACTCCTCAGAAGAATCTGATTTGTGGTGAGGGGAGAGAGATAAAAGCTCATTTTCAAACGACATGAACATGCTGCGTAGGTAGCTGTTTATCAGTAAATATCTCCACTGAGATTAAGAAAAGCAGTAGCTTAATAAATTAAGTACTTCCTGGTATGGTTACTGTACTGGTAACTCCCCAAAAGAATCTGGATTGTGGTGAGGGAACAGAGAAAAAAGCTCATTTTGGACCTGCAATTACGAACGGGGTAGGCAGCTGTATATCAGGGAGTAAAGCTTCTGACAATAAAAACAGCTGGAGCTTGTTAAGGTAATTACACAGGGGAAAGGATAATGTACTGGGAACTCCTCAGAAGAATCTGATTTGTGGTGAGGGGAGAGAGATAAAAGCTCATTTAGGAATGACATGAACATGCTGCGTAGGTAGCTGTTTATCAGTAAATATCTCCACTGAGATTAAGAAAAGCAGTAGCTTAATAAATTAAGTACTTCCTGGTATGGTTACTGTACTGGTAACTCCCCAAAAGAATCTGGATTGTGGTGAGGGAACAGAGAAAAAAGCTCATTTAGGACCTGCACTTACGAAAGGGGTAGGCAGCTGTATATCAGGGAGTAAAGCGTCTGAGAATAAAAACAGCTGCAGCTTGTTAAGGTAATTACACAGGGGAAAGGATAATGTACGGGGAACTCCACAGAAGAATCTGATTTGTGGTGAGGGGAGAGAGATAAAACCTCATTTAAGAACTACATGTACATGCTACGTAGGTAGCTGTTCATCAGTAAATATCTCCACTGAGATTAAGAAAAGCAGTAGCTTAATAAATTAAGTACTTCCTGGTATGGTTACTGTACTGGTAACTCACCAAAAGAATCTGGATTGTGGTGAGGGAACAGAGAAAAAAGCTCATTTAGGACCTGCACTTACGAAGGGGGTAGGCAGCTGTATATCAGGGAGTAAACCTTCTGAGAATAAAAACAGCTGGAGCTTGTTAAGGTAATTACACAGGGGAAAGGATAAAGTACTGGGAACTACTCAGAAGAATCTGATTTGTGGTGAGGGGAGAGAGATAAAAGCTCATTTAGGAACGACATGAACATGCTGCGTAAGTAGCTGTTTATCAGTAAATATCTCCACTGAGCTTTAGAAAAGCAGTAGCTTAATAAATTAATTACTTCCTGGTATGGTTACTCTACTGGTAACTCCCCAAAAGAATCTGGATTGTGGTGAGGGAACAGAGAAAAAAGCTCATTTAGGACCTGCACTTACGAAGGGGGTAGGCAGCTGTATATCAGGGAGTAAACCTTCTGAGTATAAAAACAGCTGGAGCTTGTTAAGGTAATTACACAGGGGAAAGGATAATGTACTGGGAACTCCTCAGAAGATTCTGTTTTGTGGTGAGGGGAGAGAGATAAAAGCTCATTTAGGAACGACATGAACATGCTGCGTAGGTAGCTGTTTATCAGTAAATTTCTCCACTGAGATTAAGAAAAGCAGTAGCTTAATAAATTAAGTACTTCCTGGTATGGTTACTGTACTGGTAACTCCCCAAAAGAATCTGGATTGTGGTGAGGGAACAGAGAAAAAAGCTCATATAGGACCTGCACTTACGAAGGGGGTAGGCATCTGTATATCAGGGAGTAAACCTTCTGAGAATAAAAACAGCTGGAGCTTGTTAAGGTAATTACACAGGAGAAAGGATAAAGTACTGGGAACTCCTCAGAAGAATCTGATTTGTGGTGAGGGGAGAGAGATAAAAGCTCATTTAGGAACGACATGAACATGCTGCGTAGGTAGCTGTTTATCAGTAAATATCTCCACTGAGATTAAGAAAAGCAGTAGCTTAATAAATTAAGTACTTCCTGGTATGGTTACTGTACTGGTAACTCCCCAAAAGAATCTGGATTGTGGTGATGGAACAGAGAAAAAAGCTCATTTAGGACCTGCACTTACGAAGGGGGTAGGCAGCTGTATATCAGGGAGTAAACCTTCTGAGAATAAAAACAGCTGGAGCTTGTTAAGGCAATTACACAGGAGAAAGGATAAAGTACTGGGAACTCCTCAGAAGAATCTGATTTGTGGTGAGGGGAGAGAGATAAAAGCTCATTTAGGAACGACATGAACATGCTGCGTAGGTAGCTGTTTATCAGTAAATATCTCCACTTAGCTTTAGAAAAGCAGTACCTTAATAAATTAAGTACTTCCTGGTATGGTTACTGTACTGGTAACTCCCCAAAAGAATCTGGATTGTGGTGAGGGAACAGAGAAAAAAGCTCATTTAGGACCTGCACTTACGAAGGGGGTAGGCAGCTGGATATCAGGGAGTAAAGCTTCTGAGAATAAAAACAGCTGCAGCTTGTTAAGGTAATTACACAGGGGAAAGGATAATGTACAGGGAACTCCACAGAAGAATCTGATTTGTGGTGAGGGGAGAGAGATAAAAGCTCATTTAGGAACGACATGAACATGCTGCGTAGGTAGCTGTTTATCAGTAAATATCTCCACTGAGATTAAGAAAAGCAGTAGCTTAATAAATTAAGTACTTCCTGGTATGGTTACTGTACTGGTAACTCCCCCAAAGAATCTGGATTGTGGTGAGTGAAGAGAGAAAAAAGCTCATTTAGGAACTGCACTTACGAAGGGGGTAGACAGCTGTATATCAGGGAGTAAAGTTTCTGAGAATAAAAACAGCTGGAGCTTGTTAAGGTAATTACACAGGAGAAAGGATAAAGTCCTGGGAACTCCTCAGAAGAATCTGATTTGTGGTGAGGGGAGAGAGATAAAAGCTCATTTAGGAACGACATGAACATGCTGCGTAGGTAGCTGTTTATCAGTAAATATCTCCACTGAGCTTTAGAAAAGCAGTAGCTTAATAAATTAAGTACTTCCTGGTATGTTTACTGTACTGGTAACTCCCCAAAAGAATCTGGATTGTGGTGAGGGAACACAGAAAAAAGCTCATTTAGGACCTGCACTTACGAAGGGGGTAGGCAGCTGTATATCAGGGAGTAAAGCTTCTGAGAATAAAAACAGCTGCAGCTTGTTAAGGTAATTACACAGGGGAAAGGATAATGTACTGGGAACTCCTCAGAAGAATCTGATTTGTGGTGAGGGGAGAGAGATAAAAGCTCATTTAGGAACGACATGAACATGCTGCGTAGGTAGCTGTTTATCAGTAAATATCTCCACTGAGATTAAGAAAAGCAGTAGCTTAATAAATTAAGTACTTCCTGGTATGGTTACTGTACTGGTAACTCCCCAAAAGAATCTGGATTGTGGTGATGGAACGGAGAAAAAAGCTCATTTAGGACCTGCACTTACGAAGGGGGTAGGCAGCTGTATATCAGGGAGTAAACCTTCTGAGAATAAAAACAGCTGGAGCTTGTTAAGGCAATTACACAGGAGAAAGGATAAAGTACTGGGAACTCCTCAGAAGAATCTGATTTGTGGTGAGGGGAGAGAGATAAAAGCTCATTTAGGAACGACATGAACATGCTGCGTAGGTAGCTGTTTATCAGTAAATATCTCCACTTAGCTTTAGAAAAGCAGTACCTTAATAAATTAAGTACTTCCTGGTATGGTTACTGTACTGGTAACTCCCCAAAAGAATCTGGATTGTGGTGAGGGAACAGAGAAAAAAGCTCATTTAGGACCTGCACTTACGAAGGGGGTAGGCAGCTGGATATCAGGGAGTAAAGCTTCTGAGAATAAAAACAGCTGCAGCTTGTTAAGGTAATTACACAGGGGAAAGGATAATGTACAGGGAACTCCTCAGAAGAATCTGATTTGTGGTGAGGGGAGAGAGATAAAAGCTCATTTAGGAACGACATGAACATGCTGCGTAGGTAGCTGTTTATCAGTAAATATCTCCACTGAGATTAAGAAAAGCAGTAGCTTAATAAATTAAGTACTTCCTGGTATGGTTACTGTACTGGTAACTCCCCAAAAGAATCTGGATTGTGGTGAGGGAACAGAGAAAAAAGCTCATTTAGGACCTGCACTTTCGAAGGGGGTAGGCAGCTGTATATCAGGGAGTAAAGCTTCTGAGAATAAAAACAGCTGGAGCTTGTTAAGGTAATGACACAGGGGAAAGGATAATGTACTGGGAACTCCGCAGAAGAATCCGATTTGTGGTGAGGGGAGAGAGATAAAAGCTCATTAAGGAACGACATGAACATGCTGCGTAGGTAGCTGTTTATCAGTAAATATCTCCACTGAGATTAAGAAAAGCAGTAGCTTAATAAATTAAGTACTTCCTGGTATGGTTACTGTACTGGTAACTCCCCCAAAGAATCTGGATTGTGGTGAGTGAAGAGAGAAAAAAGCTCATTTAGGAACTGCACTTACGAAGGGGGTAGACAGCTGTATATCAGGGAGTAAACCTTCTGAGAATAAAAACAGCTGCATCTTGTTAAGGTAATTACACAGGGGAAAGGATAATGTACTGGATACTCCTCAGAAGAATCTGATTTGTGGTGAGGGGAGAGAGATAAAAGCTCATTTAGGAACGACATGAACATGCTGCGTAGGTAGCTGTTTATCAGAAAATATCTCCACTGAGATTAAGAAAAGCAGTAGCTTAATAAATTAAGTACTTCCTGGTATGGTTACTGTACTGGTAACTCCCCAAAAGAATCTGGATTGTGGTGAGGGAACAGAGAAAAAAGCTCATTTAGGACCTGCACTTACGAAGGGGGTAGGCAGCTGTATATCAGGGAGTAAACCTTCTGAGAATAAAAACAGCTGGAGCTTGTTAAGGTAATTACACAGGAGAAAGGATAAAGTACTGGGAACTACTCAGAAGAATCTGATTTGTGGTGAGGGGAGAGAGATAAAAGCTCATTTAGGAACGACATGAACATGCTGCGTAGGTAGCTGTTTATCAGTAAATATCTCCACTGAGCTTTAGAAAAGCAGTAGCTTAATAAATTAAGTACTTCCTGGTATGGTTACTGTACTGGTAACTCCCCAAAAGAATCTGGATTGTGGTGAGGGAACAGAGAAAAAAGCTCATTTAGGACCTGCACTTACGAAGGGGATAGGCAGCTGTATATCAGGGAGTAAAGTTTCTGAGAATAAAAACAGCTGGAGCTTGTTAAGGTAATTACACAGGGGAAAGGATAATGTACTGGGAACTCCTCAGAAGAATCTGATTTGTGGTGAGGGGAGAGAGATAAAAGCTCATTTAGGAACGACATAAACATGCTGCGTAGGTAGCTGTTTATCAGTAAATATCTCAACTGAGATTAAGAAAAGCAGTAGCTTAATAAATTAAGTACTTCCTGGTATGGTTACTGTACTGGTAACTCCCCAAAAGAATCTGGATTGTGGTGAGGGAACAGAGAAAAAAGCTCATTTAGGACCTGCACTTACGAATGGGGTAGGCAGCTGTATATCAGGGAGTAAAGCGTCTGAGAATAAAAACAGCTGCAGCTTGTTAAGGTAATTACACAGGGGAAAGGATAATGTACGGGGAACTCCACAGAAGAATCTGATTTGTGGTGAGGGGAGAGAGATAAAACCTCATTTAAGAACTACATGTACATGCTACTTAGGTAGCTGTTTATCAGTAAATATCTTCACTGAGATTAAGAAAAGCAGTAGCTTAATAAATTAAGTACTTCCTGGTATGGTTACTGTACTGGTAACTCCCCAAAAGAATCTGGATTGTGGTGAGGGAACAGAGAAAAAAGCTCATTTAGGACCTGCACTTACGAAGGGGGTAGGCAGCTGTATATCAGGGAGTAAACCTTCTGGAATAAAAACAGCTGGAGCTTGTTAAGGTAATTACACAGGGGAAAGGATAATGTACTGGGAACTTCTCAGAAGAATCTGATTTGTGGTGAGGGGAGAGAGATAAAAGCTCATTTAGGAACGACATGAACATGCTGCGTAGGTAGCTGTTTATCAGTAAATATCTCCACTGAGATTAAGAAAAGCAGTAGCTTAATAAATTAAGTACTTCCTGGTATGGTTACTGTACTGGTAACTCCCCAAAAGAATCTGGATTGTGGTGAGGGAACAGAGAAAAAAGCTCATTTAGGACCTGCACTTACGAAGGGGGTAGGCAGCTGTATATCAGGGAGTAAAGCTTCTGAGAATAAAAACAGCTGCATCTTGTTAAGGTAATTACACAGGGGAAAGGATAATGTACTGGGAACTCCTCAGAAGAATCTGATTTGTGGTGAGGGGAGAGAGATAAAAGCTCATTTTCAAACGACATGAACATGCTGCGTAGGTAGCTGTTTATCAGTAAATATCTCCACTGAGATTAAGAAAAGCAGTAGCTTAATAAATTAAGTACTTCCTGGTATGGTTACTGTACTGGTAACTCCCCAAAAGAATCTGGATTGTGGTGAGGGAACAGAGAAAAAAGCTCATTTTGGACCTGCAATTACGAACGGGGTAGGCAGCTGTATATCAGGGAGTAAAGCTTCTGACAATAAAAACAGCTGGAGCTTGTTAAGGTAATTACACAGGGGAAAGGATAATGTACTGGGAACTCCTCAGAAGAATCTGATTTGTGGTGAGGGGAGAGAGATAAAAGCTCATTTAGGAATGACATGAACATGCTGCGTAGGTAGCTGTTTATCAGTAAATATCTCCACTGAGATTAAGAAAAGCAGTAGCTTAATAAATTAAGTACTTCCTGGTATGGTTACTGTACTGGTAACTCCCCAAAAGAATCTGGATTGTGGTGAGGGAACAGAGAAAAAAGCTCATTTAGGACCTGCACTTACGAAAGGGGTAGGCAGCTGTATATCAGGGAGTAAAGCGTCTGAGAATAAAAACAGCTGCAGCTTGTTAAGGTAATTACACAGGGGAAAGGATAATGTACGGGGAACTCCACAGAAGAATCTGATTTGTGGTGAGGGGAGAGAGATAAAACCTCATTTAAGAACTACATGTACATGCTACTTAGGTAGCTGTTCATCAGTAAATATCTCCACTGAGATTAAGAAAAGCAGTAGCTTAATAAATTAAGTACTTCCTGGTATGGTTACTGTACTGGTAACTCACCAAAAGAATCTGGATTGTGGTGAGGGAACAGAGAAAAAAGCTCATTTAGGACCTGCACTTACGAAGGGGGTAGGCAGCTGTATATCAGGGAGTAAACCTTCTGAGAATAAAAACAGCTGGAGCTTGTTAAGGTAATTACACAGGGGAAAGGATAAAGTACTGGGAACTCCTCAGAAGAATCTGATTTGTGGTGAGGGGAGAGAGATAAAAGCTCATTTAGGAACGACATGAACATGCTGCGTAAGTAGCTGTTTATCAGTAAATATCTCCACTGAGCTTTAGAAAAGCAGTAGCTTAATAAATTAATTACTTCCTGGTATGGTTACTCTACTGGTAACTCCCCAAAAGAATCTGGATTGTGGTGAGGGAACAGAGAAAAAAGCTCATTTAGGACCTGCACTTACGAAGGGGGTAGGCAGCTGTATATCAGGGAGTAAACCTTCTGAGTATAAAAACAGCTGGAGCTTGTTAAGGTAATTACACAGGGGAAAGGATAATGTACTGGGAACTCCTCAGAAGATTCTGTTTTGTGGTGAGGGGAGAGAGATAAAAGCTCATTTAGGAACGACATGAACATGCTGCGTAGGTAGCTGTTTATCAGTAAATTTCTCCACTGAGATTAAGAAAAGCAGTAGCTTAATAAATTAAGTACTTCCTGGTATGGTTACTGTACTGGTAACTCCCCAAAAGAATCTGGATTGTGGTGAGGGAACAGAGAAAAAAGCTCATATAGGACCTGCACTTACGAAGGGGGTAGGCATCTGTATATCAGGGAGTAAACCTTCTGAGAATAAAAACAGCTGGAGCTTGTTAAGGTAATTACACAGGAGAAAGGATAAAGTACTGGGAACTCCTCAGAAGAATCTGATTTGTGGTGAGGGGAGAGAGATAAAAGCTCATTTAGGAACGACATGAACATGCTGCGTAGGTAGCTGTTTATCAGTAAATATCTCCACTGAGATTAAGAAAAGCAGTAGCTTAATAAATTAAGTACTTCCTGGTATGGTTACTGTACTGGTAACTCCCCAAAAGAATCTGGATTGTGGTGATGGAACAGAGAAAAAAGCTCATTTAGGACCTGCACTTACGAAGGGGGTAGGCAGCTGTATATCAGGGAGTAAACCTTCTGAGAATAAAAACAGCTGGAGCTTGTTAAGGCAATTACACAGGAGAAAGGATAAAGTACTGGGAACTCCTCAGAAGAATCTGATTTGTGGTGAGGGGAGAGAGATAAAAGCTCATTTAGGAACGACATGAACATGCTGCGTAGGTAGCTGTTTATCAGTAAATATCTCCACTTAGCTTTAGAAAAGCAGTACCTTAATAAATTAAGTACTTCCTGGTATGGTTACTGTACTGGTAACTCCCCAAAAGAATCTGGATTGTGGTGAGGGAACAGAGAAAAAAGCTCATTTAGGACCTGCACTTACGAAGGGGGTAGGCAGCTGGATATCAGGGAGTAAAGCTTCTGAGAATAAAAACAGCTGCAGCTTGTTAAGGTAATTACACAGGGGAAAGGATAATGTACAGGGAACTCCACAGAAGAATCTGATTTGTGGTGAGGGGAGAGAGATAAAAGCTCATTTAGGAACGACATGAACATGCTGCGTAGGTAGCTGTTTATCAGTAAATATCTCCACTGAGATTAAGAAAAGCAGTAGCTTAATAAATTAAGTACTTCCTGGTATGGTTACTGTACTGGTAACTCCCCCAAAGAATCTGGATTGTGGTGAGTGAAGAGAGAAAAAAGCTCATTTAGGAACTGCACTTACGAAGGGGGTAGACAGCTGTATATCAGGGAGTAAAGTTTCTGAGAATAAAAACAGCTGGAGCTTGTTAAGGTAATTACACAGGAGAAAGGATAAAGTCCTGGGAACTCCTCAGAAGAATCTGATTTGTGGTGAGGGGAGAGAGATAAAAGCTCATTTAGGAACGACATGAACATGCTGCGTAGGTAGCTGTTTATCAGTAAATATCTCCACTGAGCTTTAGAAAAGCAGTAGCTTAATAAATTAAGTACTTCCTGGTATGTTTACTGTACTGGTAACTCCCCAAAAGAATCTGGATTGTGGTGAGGGAACACAGAAAAAAGCTCATTTAGGACCTGCACTTACGAAGGGGGTAGGCAGCTGTATATCAGGGAGTAAAGCTTCTGAGAATAAAAACAGCTGCAGCTTGTTAAGGTAATTACACAGGGGAAAGGATAATGTACTGGGAACTCCTCAGAAGAATCTGATTTGTGGTGAGGGGAGAGAGATAAAAGCTCATTTAGGAACGACATGAACATGCTGCGTAGGTAGCTGTTTATCAGTAAATATCTCCACTGAGATTAAGAAAAGCAGTAGCTTAATAAATTAAGTACTTCCTGGTATGGTTACTGTACTGGTAACTCCCCAAAAGAATCTGGATTGTGGTGATGGAACGGAGAAAAAAGCTCATTTAGGACCTGCACTTACGAAGGGGGTAGGCAGCTGTATATCAGGGAGTAAACCTTCTGAGAATAAAAACAGCTGGAGCTTGTTAAGGCAATTACACAGGAGAAAGGATAAAGTACTGGGAACTCCTCAGAAGAATCTGATTTGTGGTGAGGGGAGAGAGATAAAAGCTCATTTAGGAACGACATGAACATGCTGCGTAGGTAGCTGTTTATCAGTAAATATCTCCACTTAGCTTTAGAAAAGCAGTACCTTAATAAATTAAGTACTTCCTGGTATGGTTACTGTACTGGTAACTCCCCAAAAGAATCTGGATTGTGGTGAGGGAACAGAGAAAAAAGCTCATTTAGGACCTGCACTTACGAAGGGGGTAGGCAGCTGGATATCAGGGAGTAAAGCTTCTGAGAATAAAAACAGCTGCAGCTTGTTAAGGTAATTACACAGGGGAAAGGATAATGTACAGGGAACTCCTCAGAAGAATCTGATTTGTGGTGAGGGGAGAGAGATAAAAGCTCATTTAGGAACGACATGAACATGCTGCGTAGGTAGCTGTTTATCAGTAAATATCTCCACTGAGATTAAGAAAAGCAGTAGCTTAATAAATTAAGTACTTCCTGGTATGGTTACTGTACTGGTAACTCCCCAAAAGAATCTGGATTGTGGTGAGGGAACAGAGAAAAAAGCTCATTTAGGACCTGCACTTTCGAAGGGGGTAGGCAGCTGTATATCAGGGAGTAAAGCTTCTGAGAATAAAAACAGCTGGAGCTTGTTAAGGTAATGACACAGGGGAAAGGATAATGTACTGGGAACTCCGCAGAAGAATCCGATTTGTGGTGAGGGGAGAGAGATAAAAGCTCATTAAGGAACGACATGAACATGCTGCGTAGGTAGCTGTTTATCAGTAAATATCTCCACTGAGATTAAGAAAAGCAGTAGCTTAATAAATTAAGTACTTCCTGGTATGGTTACTGTACTGGTAACTCCCCCAAAGAATCTGGATTGTGGTGAGTGAAGAGAGAAAAAAGCTCATTTAGGAACTGCACTTACGAAGGGGGTAGACAGCTGTATATCAGGGAGTAAACCTTCTGAGAATAAAAACAGCTGCATCTTGTTAAGGTAATTACACAGGGGAAAGGATAATGTACTGGATACTCCTCAGAAGAATCTGATTTGTGGTGAGGGGAGAGAGATAAAAGCTCATTTAGGAACGACATGAACATGCTGCGTAGGTAGCTGTTTATCAGAAAATATCTCCACTGAGATTAAGAAAAGCAGTAGCTTAATAAATTAAGTACTTCCTGGTATGGTTACTGTACTGGTAACTCCCCAAAAGAATCTGGATTGTGGTGAGGGAACAGAGAAAAAAGCTCATTTAGGACCTGCACTTACGAAGGGGGTAGGCAGCTGTATATCAGGGAGTAAACCTTCTGAGAATAAAAACAGCTGGAGCTTGTTAAGGTAATTACACAGGAGAAAGGATAAAGTACTGGGAACTACTCAGAAGAATCTGATTTGTGGTGAGGGGAGAGAGATAAAAGCTCATTTAGGAACGACATGAACATGCTGCGTAGGTAGCTGTTTATCAGTAAATATCTCCACTGAGCTTTAGAAAAGCAGTAGCTTAATAAATTAAGTACTTCCTGGTATGGTTACTGTACTGGTAACTCCCCAAAAGAATCTGGATTGTGGTGAGGGAACAGAGAAAAAAGCTCATTTAGGACCTGCACTTACGAAGGGGATAGGCAGCTGTATATCAGGGAGTAAAGTTTCTGAGAATAAAAACA
The DNA here is from genome assembly GCF_023159225.1 of Perognathus longimembris pacificus. NCBI lineage: Eukaryota > Metazoa > Chordata > Mammalia > Rodentia > Heteromyidae > Perognathus > Perognathus longimembris. The sequence continues at coordinate 7,244 of NW_025961855.1, read as the reverse complement.
GCTGGAGCTTGTTAAGGTAATTACACAGGGGAAAGGATAATGTACTGGGAACTCCTCAGAAGAATCTGATTTGTGGTGAGGGGAGAGAGATAAAAGCTCATTTAGGAACGACATAAACATGCTGCGTAGGTAGCTGTTTATCAGTAAATATCTCAACTGAGATTAAGAAAAGCAGTAGCTTAATAAATTAAGTACTTCCTGGTATGGTTACTGTACTGGTAACTCCCCAAAAGAATCTGGATTGTGGTGAGGGAACAGAGAAAAAAGCTCATTTAGGACCTGCACTTACGAAGGGGGTAGGCAGCTGTATATCAGGGACTAAACCTTCTGAGAATAAAAACAGCTGGAGCTTGTTAAGGTAATTACACAGGGGAAAGGATAATGTACTGGGAACTCCTCAGAAGAATCTGATTTGTGGTGAGGGGAGAGAGATAAAAGCTCATTTAGGAACGACATGAACATGCTGCGTAGGTAGCTGTTTATCAGTAAATATCTCCACTGAGATTAAGAAAAGCAGTAGCTTAATAAATTAAGTACTTCCTGGTATGGTTACTGTACTGGTAACTCCCCAAAAGAATCTGGATTGTGGTGAGGGAACAGAGAAAAAAGCTCATTTAGGACCTGCACTTACGAATGGGGTAGGCAGCTGTATATCAGGGAGTAAAGCGTCTGAGAATAAAAACAGCTGCAGCTTGTTAAGGTAATTACACAGGGGAAAGGATAATGTACGGGGAACTCCACAGAAGAATCTGATTTGTGGTGAGGGGAGAGAGATAAAACCTCATTTAAGAACTACATGTACATGCTACTTAGGTAGCTGTTTATCAGTAAATATCTTCACTGAGATTAAGAAAAGCAGTAGCTTAATAAATTAAGTACTTCCTGGTATGGTTACTGTACTGGTAACTCCCCAAAAGAATCTGGATTGTGGTGAGGGAACAGAGAAAAAAGCTCATTTAGGACCTGCACTTACGAAGGGGGTAGGCAGCTGTATATCAGGGAGTAAACCTTCTGGAATAAAAACAGCTGGAGCTTGTTAAGGTAATTACACAGGGGAAAGGATAATGTACTGGGAACTTCTCAGAAGAATCTGATTTGTGGTGAGGGGAGAGAGATAAAAGCTCATTTAGGAACGACATGAACATGCTGCGTAGGTAGCTGTTTATCAGTAAATATCTCCACTGAGATTAAGAAAAGCAGTAGCTTAATAAATTAAGTACTTCCTGGTATGGTTACTGTACTGGTAACTCCCCAAAAGAATCTGGATTGTGGTGAGGGAACAGAGAAAAAAGCTCATTTAGGACCTGCACTTACGAAGGGGGTAGGCAGCTGTATATCAGGGAGTAAAGCTTCTGAGAATAAAAACAGCTGCATCTTGTTAAGGTAATTACACAGGGGAAAGGATAATGTACTGGGAACTCCTCAGAAGAATCTGATTTGTGGTGAGGGGAGAGAGATAAAAGCTCATTTAGGAACGACATGAACATGCTGCGTAGGTAGCTGTTTATCAGTAAATATCTCCACTGAGATTAAGAAAAGCAGTAGCTTAATAAATTAAGTACTTCCTGGTATGGTTACTGTACTGGTAACTCCCCAAAAGAATCTGGATTGTGGTGAGGGAACAGAGAAAAAAGCTCATTTTGGACCTGCAATTACGAACGGGGTAGGCAGCTGTATATCAGGGAGTAAAGCTTCTGACAATAAAAACAGCTGGAGCTTGTTAAGGTAATTACACAGGGGAAAGGATAATGTACTGGGAACTCCTCAGAAGAATCTGATTTGTGGTGAGGGGAGAGAGATAAAAGCTCATTTAGGAATGACATGAACATGCTGCGTAGGTAGCTGTTTATCAGTAAATATCTCCACTGAGATTAAGAAAAGCAGTAGCTTAATAAATTAAGTACTTCCTGGTATGGTTACTGTACTGGTAACTCCCCAAAAGAATCTGGATTGTGGTGAGGGAACAGAGAAAAAAGCTCATTTAGGACCTGCACTTACGAAAGGGGTAGGCAGCTGTATATCAGGGAGTAAAGCGTCTGAGAATAAAAACAGCTGCAGCTTGTTAAGGTAATTACACAGGGGAAAGGATAATGTACGGGGAACTCCACAGAAGAATCTGATTTGTGGTGAGGGGAGAGAGATAAAACCTCATTTAAGAACTACATGTACATGCTACTTAGGTAGCTGTTCATCAGTAAATATCTCCACTGAGATTAAGAAAAGCAGTAGCTTAATAAATTAAGTACTTCCTGGTATGGTTACTGTACTGGTAACTCACCAAAAGAATCTGGATTGTGGTGAGGGAACAGAGAAAAAAGCTCATTTAGGACCTGCACTTACGAAGGGGGTAGGCAGCTGTATATCAGGGAGTAAACCTTCTGAGAATAAAAACAGCTGGAGCTTGTTAAGGTAATTACACAGGGGAAAGGATAATGTACTGGGAACTCCTCAGAAGATTCTGATTTATGGTGAGGGGAGAGAGATAAAAGCTCATTTTCAAACGACATGAACATGCTGCGTAGGTAGCAGTTTATCAGTAAATATCTCCACTGAGATTAAGAAAAGCAGTACCTTAATAAATTAAGTACTTCCTGGTATGGTTACTGTACTGGTAACTCCCCAAAAGAATCTGGATTGTGGTGAGGGAACAGAGAAAAAAGCTCATTTTGGACCTGCAATTACGAACGGGGTAGGCAGCTGTATATCAGGGAGTAAAGCTTCTGACAATAAAAACAGCTGGAACTTGTTAAGGTAATTACACAGGGGAAAGGATAATGTACTGGGAACTCCTGAGAAGAATCTGAATTGTGGTGAGGGGAGAGAGATAAAAGCTCATTTAGGAACGACATGAACATGCAGCGTAGGTAGCTGTTTATCAGTAAATATCTCCACTGAGATTAAGAAAAGCAGTAGCTTAATAAATTAAGTACTTCCTGGTATGGTTACTGTACTGGTAACTCCCCAAAAGAATCTGGATTGTGGTGAGGGAACAGAGAAAAAAGCTCATATAGGACCTGCACTTACGAAGGGGGTAGGCATCTGTATATCAGGGAGTAAACCTTCTGAGAATAAAAACAGCTGGAGCTTGTTAAGGTAATTACACAGGAGAAAGGATAAAGTACTGGGAACTCCTCAGAAGAATCTGATTTGTGGTGAGGGGAGAGAGATAAAAGCTCATTTAGGAACGACATGAACATGCTGCGTAGGTAGGTGTTTATCAGTAAATATCTCCACTGAGCTTTAGAAAAGCAGTAGCTTAATAAATTAAGTACTTCCTGATATGGTTACTGTACTGGTAACTCCCCAAAAGAATCTGGATTGTGGTGAGGGAACAGAGAAAAAAGCTCATTTAGGACCTGCACTTACGAAGGGGGTAGGCAGCTGTATATCAGGGAGTAAAGCTTCTGAGAATAAAAACAGCTGCAGCTTGTTAAGGTAATTACACAGGGGAAAGGATAATGTACTGGGAACTCCTCAGAAGAATCTGATTTGTGGTGAGGGGAGAGAGATAAAAGCTCATTTAGGAACGACATGAACATGCTGCGTAGGTAGCTGTTTATCAGTAAATATCTCCACTGAGATTAAGCAAAGCAGTAGCTTAATAAATTAAGTACTTTCTGGTATGGTTACTGTACTGGTAACTCCCCAAAAGAATCTGGATTGTGGTGAGGGAACAGAGAAAAAAGCTCATATAGGACCTGCACTTACGAAGGGGGTAGGCAGCTGTAAATCAGGGAGTAAACCTTCTGAGAATAAAAACAGCTGGAGCTTGTTAAGGTAATTACAAAGGGGAAAGGATAATGTACTGGGAACTCCTCAGAAGAATCTGATTTGTGGTGAGGGGAGAGACATAAAAGCTCATTTAGGAACGACATGAACATGCTGCGTAGGTAGCTGTTTATCAGTAAATATCTCCACTGAGATTAAGAAAAGCAGTAGCTTAATAAATTAAGTACTTCCTGGTATGGTTACTGTACTGGTAACTCCCCAAAAGAATCTGGATTTTGGTGAGGGAACAGAGAAAAAAGCTCATTTAGGACCTGCACTTACGAAGGGGGTAGGCAGCTGTATATCAGGGAGTAAAGCTTCTGAGAATAAAAACAGCTGGAGCTTTTTAAGGTAATTACACAGGGGAAAGGATAATGTACTGGGAACTCCTCAGAAGAATCTGATTTGTGGTGAGGGGAGAGAGATAAAAGCTCATTTAGGAACGACATGAACATGCTGCGTAGGTAGCTGTTTATCAGTAAATATCTCCACTGAGATTAAGAAAAGCAGTAGCTTAATAAATTAAGTACTTCCTGGTATGGTTACTGTACTGGTAACCTTCCAAAAGAATCTGGATTGTGGTGAGGGATCAGAGAAAAAAGCTCATTTAGGACCTGCACTTACGAAGGGGGTAGGCAGCTGTATATCAGGGACTAAACCTTCTGAGAATAAAAACAGCTGGAGCTTGTTAAGGTAATTACACAGGGGAAAGGATAATGTACTGGGAACTCCTCAGAAGAATCTGATTTGTGGTGAGGGGAGAGAGATAAATGCTCATTTAGGAACGACATGAACATGCTACTTAGGTAGCTGTTTATCAGTAAATATCTCCACTGAGATTAAGAAAAGCAGTAGCTTAATAAATTAAGTACTTCCTGTATGGTTACTGTACTGGTAACTCCCCAAAAGAATCTGGATTGTGGTGAGGGAACAGAGAAAAAAGCTCATTTAGGACCTGCACTTACGAAGGGGTAGGCAGCTGTATATCAGGGAGTAAACCTTCTGAGAATAAAAACAGCTGGAGCTTGTTAAGGTAATTACACAGGAGATAGGATAAAGTACTGGGAACTCCTCAGAAGAATCTGATTTGTGGTGAGGGGAGAGAGATAAAAGCTCATTTAGGAACGACATGAACATGCTGCGTAGGTAGCTGTTTATCAGTAAATATCTCCACTGAGCTTTAGAAAAGCAGTAGCTTAATAAATTAAGTACTTCCTGGTATGGTTACTGTACTGGTAACTCCCCAAAAGAATCTGGATTGTGGTGAGGGAACAGAGAAAAAAGCTCATTTAGGACCTGCACTTACGAAGGGGGTAGGCAGCTGTATATCAGGGAGTAAAGCTTCTGAGAATAAAAACAGCTGCAGCTTGTTAAGGTAATTACACAGGGGAAAGGATAATGTACTGGGAACTCCTCAGAAGAATCTGATTTGTGGTGAGGGAGAGAGATAAAAGCTCATTTAGGAACGACATGAACATGCTGCGTAGGTAGCTGTTTATCAGTAAATATCTCCACTGAGATTAAGAAAAGCAGTAGCTTAATAAATTAAGTACTTCCTGGTATGGTTACTGTACTGGTAACTCCCCAAAAGAATCTGGATTGTGTGAGGGAACAGAGAAAAAAGCTCATTTAGGACCTGCACTTACGAAGGGGGTAGGCAGCTGTATATCAGGGAGTAAACTTTCTGAGAATAAAAACAGCTGGAGCTTGTTAAGGTAATTACACAGGGGAAAGGATAATGTTCTGGGAACTCCTCAGAAGAATCTGATTTGTGGTGAGGGGAGAGAGATAAAAGCTCATTTAGGAACGACATGAACATGCTGCGTAGGTAGCTGTTATCAGTAAATATCTCCACTGAGATTAAGAAAAGCAGTAGCTTAATAAATTAAGTACTTCCTGGTATGTTTACTGTACTGGTAACTCCCAAAAGAATCTGGATTGTGGTGAGGGAACAGAGAAAAAAGCTCATTTAGGACCTGCACTTACGAAGGGGGTAGGCTGCTGTATATCAGGGAGTAAAGCTTCTGAGAATAAAAACAGCTGCAGCTTGTTAAGGTAATTACACAGGGGAAAGGATAATGTACTGGGAACTCCTCAGAAGAGTCTGATTTGTGGTGAGGGAGAGAGATAAAAGCTCATTTAGGAACGACATGAACATGCTGGGTAGGTAGCTGTTTATCAGTAAATATCTCCACTGAGCTTAAGAAAAGCAGTAGCTTAATAAATTAAGTACTTCCTGAATGGTTACTGTACTGGTAACTCCCCAAAAGAATCTGGATTGTGGTGAGGGAACAGAGAAAAAAGCTCATTAGGACCTGCACTTACGAAGGGGGTAGGCAGCTGTATATGAGGGAGTAAACCTTCTGAGAATAAAAACAGCTGGAGCTTGTTAAGGTAATTACACAGGGGAAAGGATAATGTACTGGGAACTCCTCAGAAGAATCTGATTTGTGGTGAGGGGAGAGAGATAAAAGCTCATTTAGGAACGACATGAACATGCTGCGTAGGTAGCTGTTTATCAGTAAATATCTCCACTGAGCTTTAGAAAAGCAGTAGCTTAATAAATTAAGTACTTCCTGGTATGGTTACTGTACTGGTAACTCCCCAAAAGAATCTGGATTGTGGTGAGGGAACAGAGAAAAAAGCTCATTTAGGACCTGCACTTACGAAGGGGGTAGGCAGCTGTATATCAGGGAGTAAAGCTTCTGAGAATAAAAACAGCTGCAGCTTGTTAAGGTAATTACACAGGGGAAAGGATAATGTACTGGGAACTCCTCAGAAGAATCTGATTTGTGGTGATGGGAGAGAGATAAAAGCTCATTTAGGAACGACATGAACATGCTGCGTAGGTAGCTGTTTATCAGTAAATATCTCCACTGAGATTAAGAAAAGCAGTAGCTTAATAAATTAAGTACTTCCTGGTATGGTTACTGTACTGGTAATTCCCCAAAAGAATCTGGATTGTGGTGGAGGGAACAGAGAATAAGCTCATTTAGGACCTGCACTTACGAAGGGGTTAGGCAGCTGTATATCAGGGAGTAAAGCTTCTGAGAATAAAAACAGCTGCATCTTGTTAAGGTAATTACACAGGGGAAAGGATATGTACTGGGAACTCCTCAGAAGAATCTGATTTGTGGTGAGGGGAGAGAGATAAAAGCTCATTTAGGAACGACATGAACATGCTGCGTAGGTAGCTGTTTATCAGTAATTATCTCCACTGAGATTAAGAAAAAGCAGTAGCTTAATAAATTAAGTACTTCCTGGTATGGTTACTGTACTGGTAACTCCCCAAAAGAATCTGATTGTGGTGAGGAACAGAGAAAAAAAGCTCATTTAGGACCTGCACTTACGAAGGGGGTAGGCAGCTGTATATCAGGGACTAAACCTTCTGAGAATAAAAACAGCTGGAAGCTTGTTAAGGTAATTACACAGGGGAAAGGATAATGTACTGGGAACTCCTCAGAAGAATCTGATTT
>NW_025961854.1:0-47338 GCF_023159225.1 Perognathus longimembris pacificus | reverse complement strand
ACTTCCTGGTATGGTTACTGTACTGGTAACTCCCCAAAAGAATCTGGAATTGTGGTGAGGGAACAGAGAAAAACCTCATTTAGGACCTGCACTTACGAAGGGGGTAGGCCGAGGTATATCAGGGAGTAAACCTTCTGAGAATAAAAACAGCTGGAGCTTGTTAAGGTAATTATACAGGGGAAAGGATAATGTACTGAGAACTCCTCAGAAGAATCTGATTTGTGGTGAGGGGAGAGAGAAAGAAGCTCATTTAAGAACGACATGAACATGCTGCGTAGGTAGCTGTTTATCAGTAAATATCTCCACTGAAATTAAGAAAAGCAGTAGCTTAGTGAATTAAATACTTCCTGGTATGGTTACTGTACTGGTAACTCCCCAAAAGAATCTGGATTGTGGTGAGGAACAGAGAAAAAAGCTCATTTAGGACCTGCACTTACGAAGGGGGTAGGCAGCTGTATATCAGGGAGTAAACCTTCTGAGAATAAAAACAGCTGGAGCTTGTTAAGGTAATTACACAGGGGAAAGGATAATGTACGGGGAACTCCTCAGAAGAATCTGATTTTTGGTGAGGGGAGAGAGACAAAAACTCATTTTAGAACGACATGAACATGCTTCGTAGGTAGCTGTTTATCAGTAAATATCTCCACTGAGATTAAGAAAAGCAGTAGCTTAATAAATTAATTAATTCCTGGTATGGTTACTGTACTGGTAACTCCCCAAAAGAATGTGGATTGTGGTGAGGGAACAGAGAAAAAAGCTCATTTAGGACCTGCACTTACGAAGGGGCTAGGAAGCTGTATATCAGGGAGTAAACCTTCTGAGAATAAAAACAGCTGGAGCTTGTTAAGGTAATTACACAGGGGAAAGGATATTGTACGGGGAACTCCTCAGAAGAATCTGATTTGTGGTGAGGGGAGAGAGATAAAAACTCATTTTATAACGTCATGAACATGCTGCGTATGTAGCTGTTTATCAGTAAATATCTCCACTGAGATTAAGAAAAGCAGTAGCTTAATAAATTAAGTACTTCCTGGTATGGTTACTGTACTGGTAACTCCCCAAAAGAATCTGGATTGTGGTGAGGGAACAGAGAAAAAAGCTCATTTAGGACCTGCACTTACGAAGAGGGTAGGCAGCTGTATATCAGGGAGTAAACCTTATGAGAATAAAACAGCTGGAGGTTGTTAAGGTAATTACACAGGGAACGAATAATGTACTGGGAACTCCTCAGAAGAATCTGATTTGTGGTGAGGGGAGAGAGATAAAAGCTCATTTAGGAACGACATGAACATGCTGCGTACGTAGCTGTTTATCAGTAAATATCTCCATTGAGATTAAGAAAAGCAGTAACTTAATAAATTAAGTACTTCCTGGTATGGTAACTCTACTGGTAACTCCCCAAAAGAATCTGGATTGTGGTGAGGGAACAGAGAAAAAAGCTCATTTATGACCTGCACTTACGAAGGGGGTAGGCAGTTGTATATCAGGAGTAAACCTTCTGAGAATAAAAACAGCTGGAGCTTGTTTAGGTAATTACACAGGGGAAAGGATAATGTACTGGGAACTCCTCAGAAGAATCTGATTTGTGATGAGGGGAGAGAGATAAAAGCTCATTTAGGAACGACATGAACATGCTGGTTAGGTAGCTGTTTATCAGTAAATATCTCCACTGAGATTAAGAAAAGCAGTAGCTAAATAAATTAAGTACTTCCTGGTATGGTTACTGTACTGGTAACTCCCCAAAAGAATCTGGATTGTGGTGAGGGAACAGAGAGAAAAGCACATTTAGGACCTGCACTTACGAAGGGGGTAGGCAGCCGTATATCAGTTAGCAAACCTTCTGAGAATAAAAACAGCTGGAGCTTGTTAAGGTAATTACACAGGGGAAAGGATAATGTAGTGGGAACTCTTCAGAAGAATCTGATTTGTGGTGAGGGGAGAGAGATAAAAGCTCATTTAGGAACGACATGTACATGCTGCGTAGGTAGCTGTTTATCAGTACATATCTCCACTGAGATTAAGAAAAGCAGTAGCTTAATAAATTAAGTACTTCCTGGTATGGTTACTGTACTGGTAACTCCCCAAAAGAATCTTGATTGTGGTGAGGGAACAGAGAAAAAAGCCCATTTAGGACCTGCACTTACGAAGGGGTAGGCAGTTGTATATCAGGGAGTAAACCTTCTGAGAATAAAAACAGCTGGAGCTTGTTAAGGTAATTACACAGGGGAAAGGATAATGTACTGGGAACTCCTCAGAAGAATCTGATTTGTGGTGAGGGGAGAGAGATAAAAGCTCATTTAGGAACGACATGAACATGCTGCGTAGGTAGCTGTTTATCAGTAAATATCTCCACTGAGATTAAGAAAAGCAGTAGCTTAATAAATTAAGTACTTCCTGGTATGGTTACTGTACTGGTAACTCCCCAAAAGAATCTGGATTGTGGTGAGGGAACAGAGAAAATGCTCATTTAAGACCTGCACTTACGAAGAGGATAGGCAGCTGTATATCAGGGAGTAAACCTTCTGAGAATAAAAACAGCTGGAGCTTGTTAAGTTAATTACACAGGGGAACGAATAATGTACTGGGAACTCCTCAGAAGAATCTGATTTGTGGTGAGGGGAGAGAGATAAAAGCTCATTTAGGAACGACATGAACATGCTGCGTACGTAGCTGTTTATCAGTAAATATCTCCATTGAGATTAAGAAAAGCAGTAACTTAATAAATTAAGTACTTCCTGGTATGGTTACTCTACTGGTAACTCCCCAAAAGAATCTGGATTGTGGTGAGGGAACAGAGAAAAAAGCTCATTTAGACCTGCACTTACGAAGGGGGTAGGCAGCTGTATATCAGGGAGTAAACCTTCTGAGAATAAAAACAGCTGGAGCTTGTTTAGGTAATTACACAGGGGAAAGGATAATGTACTGGGAACTCCTCAGAAGAATCTGATTTGTGGTGAGGGGAGACAGATAAAAGCTCATTTAGGAACGACATGAACATGCTGCGTAGGTAGCTGTTTATCAGTAAATATCTCCACTGAGATTAAGAAAATCAGTAGCTTAATAAATTAAGTACTTCCTGGTATGGTTACTGTACTGGTAACTCCCCAAAAGAATCTGGATTGTGGTGAGTGAACAGAGAAAAAAGCTCATTTAGGACCGGCACTTACGAAGGGGGTAGGCAGGTGTATATCAGGGAGTAACCTTCTGAGAATAAAAACAGCTGGAGCTTGTTAAGGTAATTACACAGGGGAAAGGATAATGTACTGGGAACTCCTCAGAAGAATCTGATTTGTGGTGAGGGGAGAGAGATAAAAGCTCATTTAGGAACGACATGAACGTGCTGCGTACGTAGCTGTTTATCAGTAAATATCTCCACTTAGATTAAGAAATGCAGTAGCTTAATAAATTAAGTACTTCCTGGTATGGTTACTGTTGGTAACTCCCCAAAAGAATCTGGATTGTGGTGAGGGAACAGAGAGAAAAACTCATTTAGGACCTGCACTTACGAAGGGGGTAGGCAGCCGTATATCAGTTAGTAAACCATCTGAGAATAAAAACAGCTGGAGCTTGATAAGGTAATTACACAGGGGAAAGAATAATGTAGTGGGAACTCATCAGAAGAATCTGATTTGTGGTGAGGGGAGAGAGATAAAAGCTCATTTAGGAACGACAGGAACATGCAGCGTAGGTTGCTGTTTATCAGTAAATATCTCCACTGAGATTAAGAAAAGCAGTAGCTTAATAAATTAAGTACTTCCTGGTATGGTTACTGTACTGGTAACTCCCCAAAAGAATCTGGAATTGTGGTGAGGGAACAGAGAAAAACCTCATTTAGGACCTGCACTTACGAAGGGGGTAGGCCGAGGTATATCAGGGAGTAAACCTTCTGAGAATAAAAACAGCTGGAGCTTGTTAAGGTAATTATACAGGGGAAAGGATAATGTACTGAGAACTCCTCAGAAGAATCTGATTTGTGGTGAGGGGAGAGAGAAAGAAGCTCATTTAAGAACGACATGAACATGCTGCGTAGGTAGCTGTTTATCAGTAAATATCTCCACTGAAATTAAGAAAAGCAGTAGCTTAGTGAATTAAATACTTCCTGGTATGGTTACTGTACTGGTAACTCCCCAAAAGAATCTGGATTGTGGTGAGGAACAGAGAAAAAAGCTCATTTAGGACCTGCACTTACGAAGGGGGTAGGCAGCTGTATATCAGGGAGTAAACCTTCTGAGAATAAAAACAGCTGGAGCTTGTTAAGGTAATTACACAGGGGAAAGGATAATGTACGGGGAACTCCTCAGAAGAATCTGATTTTTGGTGAGGGGAGAGAGACAAAAACTCATTTTAGAACGACATGAACATGCTTCGTAGGTAGCTGTTTATCAGTAAATATCTCCACTGAGATTAAGAAAAGCAGTAGCTTAATAAATTAATTAATTCCTGGTATGGTTACTGTACTGGTAACTCCCCAAAAGAATGTGGATTGTGGTGAGGGAACAGAGAAAAAAGCTCATTTAGGACCTGCACTTACGAAGGGGCTAGGAAGCTGTATATCAGGGAGTAAACCTTCTGAGAATAAAAACAGCTGGAGCTTGTTAAGGTAATTACACAGGGGAAAGGATATTGTACGGGGAACTCCTCAGAAGAATCTGATTTGTGGTGAGGGGAGAGAGATAAAAACTCATTTTATAACGTCATGAACATGCTGCGTATGTAGCTGTTTATCAGTAAATATCTCCACTGAGATTAAGAAAAGCAGTAGCTTAATAAATTAAGTACTTCCTGGTATGGTTACTGTACTGGTAACTCCCCAAAAGAATCTGGATTGTGGTGAGGGAACAGAGAAAAAAGCTCATTTAGGACCTGCACTTACGAAGAGGGTAGGCAGCTGTATATCAGGGAGTAAACCTTATGAGAATAAAAACAGCTGGAGGTTGTTAAGGTAATTACACAGGGGAACGAATAATGTACTGGGAACTCCTCAGAAGAATCTGATTTGTGGTGAGGGGAGAGAGATAAAAGCTCATTTAGGAACGACATGAACATGCTGCGTACGTAGCTGTTTATCAGTAAATATCTCCATTGAGATTAAGAAAAGCAGTAACTTAATAAATTAAGTACTTCCTGGTATGGTAACTCTACTGGTAACTCCCCAAAAGAATCTGGATTGTGGTGAGGGAACAGAGAAAAAAGCTCATTTATGACCTGCACTTACGAAGGGGGTAGGCAGTTGTATATCAGGGAGTAAACCTTCTGAGAATAAAAACAGCTGGAGCTTGTTTAGGTAATTACACAGGGGAAAGGATAATGTACTGGGAACTCCTCAGAAGAATCTGATTTGTGATGAGGGGAGAGAGATAAAAGCTCATTTAGGAACGACATGAACATGCTGGTTAGGTAGCTGTTTATCAGTAAATATCTCCACTGAGATTAAGAAAAGCAGTAGCTAAATAAATTAAGTACTTCCTGGTATGGTTACTGTACTGGTAACTCCCCAAAAGAATCTGGATTGTGGTGAGGGAACAGAGAGAAAAGCACATTTAGGACCTGCACTTACGAAGGGGGTAGGCAGCCGTATATCAGTTAGCAAACCTTCTGAGAATAAAAACAGCTGGAGCTTGTTAAGGTAATTACACAGGGGAAAGGATAATGTAGTGGGAACTCTTCAGAAGAATCTGATTTGTGGTGAGGGGAGAGAGATAAAAGCTCATTTAGGAACGACATGTACATGCTGCGTAGGTAGCTGTTTATCAGTACATATCTCCACTGAGATTAAGAAAAGCAGTAGCTTAATAAATTAAGTACTTCCTGGTATGGTTACTGTACTGGTAACTCCCCAAAAGAATCTTGATTGTGGTGAGGGAACAGAGAAAAAAGCCCATTTAGGACCTGCACTTACGAAGGGGGTAGGCAGTTGTATATCAGGGAGTAAACCTTCTGAGAATAAAAACAGCTGGAGCTTGTTAAGGTAATTACACAGGGGAAAGGATAATGTACTGGGAACTCCTCAGAAGAATCTGATTTGTGGTGAGGGGAGAGAGATAAAAGCTCATTTAGGAACGACATGAACATGCTGCGTAGGTAGCTGTTTATCAGTAAATATCTCCACTGAGATTAAGAAAAGCAGTAGCTTAATAAATTAAGTACTTCCTGGTATGGTTACTGTACTGGTAACTCCCCAAAAGAATCTGGATTGTGGTGAGGGAACAGAGAAAATGCTCATTTAAGACCTGCACTTACGAAGAGGATAGGCAGCTGTATATCAGGGAGTAAACCTTCTGAGAATAAAAACAGCTGGAGCTTGTTAAGTTAATTACACAGGGGAACGAATAATGTACTGGGAACTCCTCAGAAGAATCTGATTTGTGGTGAGGGGAGAGAGATAAAAGCTCATTTAGGAACGACATGAACATGCTGCGTACGTAGCTGTTTATCAGTAAATATCTCCATTGAGATTAAGAAAAGCAGTAACTTAATAAATTAAGTACTTCCTGGTATGGTTACTCTACTGGTAACTCCCCAAAAGAATCTGGATTGTGGTGAGGGAACAGAGAAAAAAGCTCATTTAGACCTGCACTTACGAAGGGGGTAGGCAGCTGTATATCAGGGAGTAAACCTTCTGAGAATAAAAACAGCTGGAGCTTGTTTAGGTAATTACACAGGGGAAAGGATAATGTACTGGGAACTCCTCAGAAGAATCTGATTTGTGGTGAGGGGAGACAGATAAAAGCTCATTTAGGAACGACATGAACATGCTGCGTAGGTAGCTGTTTATCAGTAAATATCTCCACTGAGATTAAGAAAATCAGTAGCTTAATAAATTAAGTACTTCCTGGTATGGTTACTGTACTGGTAACTCCCCAAAAGAATCTGGATTGTGGTGAGGGAACAGAGAAAAAAGCTCATTTAGGACCTGCACTTACGAAGTGGGTAGGCAGCAGTATATCAGGGAGTAAACCTTCTGAGAATAAAAACAGCTGGAGCTTGTTAGGGTAATTACACAGGGGACAGGATAAAGTACTGGCAACTCCTCAGAAGAATCTGATTTGTGGTGAGGGGAGAGAGATAAAAGCTCATTTAGGAACCACATGAACCTGCTGCGTAGTTAGCTGTTTATCAGTAAATATCTCCACTGAGATTAAGAAAACCAGAAGCTTAATAAATTAAGTACTTCCTGGTATGGGTACTGTACTGGTAACTCTCCAAAACAATCTGGATTGTGGTGAGGGAACAGAGAAAAAAGCTCATTTAGGACCTTCACTTACGAAGGGCGTAGGCAGCTGTATATCAGGGAGTAAACCTTCTGAGAATAAATACAGCTGGAGCTTGTTAAGGTAATTACACAGGGGAAAGGATAATGTACTGGGAACTCCTCAGAATAATCTGATTTGTGGTGAGGGGAGAGAGATAAAAGCTCATTTAGGAACGACATGAACATGCTGCGTAAGTAGCTGTTTATCAGTAAATATCTCCACTGAGATTAAGAAAAGCAGTAGCTTAATAAATTAAGTACTTCCTGGTATGGTTACTGTACTGGTAACTCCCCAAAAGAATCTGGATTGTGGTGAGGGTACAGAGAAAAAAGCTCATTTAAGACCTGCACTTACGAAGGGTGTATGCGGCTGTATATTAGGGAGTAAATCTTCTGAGAATAAAAAGAGCTGGAGCTTGTTAAGGTAATTACACAGGGGAAAGGATAATGTACTGGGAACTCCTCAGAAGAATCTGAATTGTGGTGAGGGGAGACCGATAAAAGCTCATTTAAGAACGACATGAACATGCTGCGTAGGTAGCTGTTTATCAGTAAATATCTCCATTGAGATTAAGAAAAGCAGTAACTTAATAAATTAAGTACTTCCTGGTATGGTTACTCTACTGGTAACTCCCCAAAAGAATCTGGATTGTGGTGAGGGAACAGAGAAAAAAGCTCATTTATGACCTGCACTTACGAAGGGGGTAGGCAGTTGTATATCAGGGAGTAAACCTTCTGAGAATAAAAACAGCTGGAGCTTGTTTAGGTAATTACACAGGGGAAAGCATAATGTACTGGGAACTCCTCAGAAGAACCTGATTTGTGATGAGGGGAGAGAGATAAAAGCTCATTTAGGAACGACATGAACATGCTGGTTAGGTAGCTGTTTATCAGTAAATATCTCCACTGAGATTAAGAAAAGCAGTAGCTAAATA
Source organism: Perognathus longimembris pacificus (assembly GCF_023159225.1). NCBI lineage: Eukaryota > Metazoa > Chordata > Mammalia > Rodentia > Heteromyidae > Perognathus > Perognathus longimembris. The sequence goes on along the minus strand of NW_025961854.1, from coordinate 39,151 downwards.
AATTAAGTACTTCCTGGTATGGTTACTGTACTGGTAACTCCCCAAAAGAATCTGGATTGTGGTGAGGGAACAGAGAGAAAAGCACATTTAGGACCTGCACTTACGAAGGGGGTAGGCAGCCGTATATCAGTTAGTAAACCTTCTGAGAATAAAAACAGCTGGAGCTTGTTAAGGTAATTACACAGGGGAAAGGATAATGTAGTGGGAACTCTTCAGAAGAATCTGATTTGTGGTGAGGGGAGAGAGATAAAAGCTCATTTAGGAACGACATGTACATGCTGCGTAGGTAGCTGTTTATCAGTACATATCTCCACTGAGATTAAGAAAAGCAGTAGCTTAATAAATTAAGTACTTCCTGGTATGGTTACTGTACTGGTAACTCCCCAAAAGAATCTTGATTGTGGTGTGGGAACAGAGAAAAAAGCCCATTTAGGACCTGCACTTACGAAGGGGGTAGGCAGTTGTATATCAGGGAGTAAACCTTCTGAGAATAAAAACAGCTGGAGCTTGTTAAGGTAATTACACAGGGGAAAGGATAATGTACTGGGAACTCCTCAGAAGAATCTGATTTGTGGTGAGGGGTGAGAGATAAAAGCTCATTTAGGAACGACATGAACATGCTGCGTAGGTAGCTGTTTATCAGTAAATATCTCCACTGAGATTAAGAAAAGCAGTAGCTTAATAAATTAAGTACTTCCTGGTATGGTTACTGTACTGGTAACTCCCCAAAAGAATCTGGATTGTGGTGAGGGAACAGAGAAAATGCTCATTTAAGACCTGCACTTACGAAGAGGATAGGCAGCTGTATATCAGGGAGTAAACCTTCTGAGAATAAAAACAGCTGGAGCTTGTTAAGGTAATTACACAGGGGAACGAATAATGTACTGGGAACTCCTCAGAAGAATCTGACTTGTGGTGAGGGGAGAGAGAAAAAAGCTCATTTAGGAACGACATGAACATGCTGCGTACGTAGCTGTTTATCAGTAAATATCTTCACTGAGATTAAGAAAAGCAGTAGCTAAATAAATTAAGTACTTCCTGGTATGGTTACTGTACTGGTAACTCCCCAAAAGAATCTGGATTGTGGTGAGGGAACAGAGAGAAAAGCTCATTTAGGACCTGCACTTACGAAGGGGGTAGGCAGCTGTATATCAGGGAGTAAACCTTCTGAGAATAAAAACAGCTGGAGCTTGTTAAGGTAATTACACAGTTGAAAGGATAATGTACTGGGAACTCCTCATAAGAATCTGATTTGTGGTGAGGGGAGAGAGATAAAAGCTCATTTAGGAACGACATGAACATGCTGCGTAGGTAGCTGTTTATCAGTAAATATCTCCACTGAGATTAAGAAAAGCAGTAGCTTAATGAATTAAGTACTTCCTGGTATGGTTACTGTACTGGTAACTCCCCAAAAGAATCTGGATTGTGGTGAGGGAACAGAGAAAAAAGCTCATTTAGGACCTGCACTTACGAAGGGTGTAGGCAGCTGTATATCAGGGAGTAAACCTTCTGAGAATAAAAACAGCTGGAGCTTGTTAAGGTAATTACACAGGGGAAAGGATAATGTACTGGGAACTCCTCAGAAGAATCTGATTTGTGGTGAGGGGAGAGAGATAAAAGCTCATTTAGGAACGACATGAACATGCTGCGTAGGTAGCTGTTTATCAGTAAATATCTCCACTGAGATTAAGAAAAGCAGTAGCTTAATAAATTAAGTACTTCCTGGTATGGTTACTGTACTGGTAACTCCCCAAAAGAATCTGGATTGTGGTGAGGGAACAGAGAAAATGCTCATTTAAGACCTGCACTTACGAAGAGGATAGGCAGCTGTATATCAGGGAGTAAACCTTCTGAGAATAAAAACAGCTGGAGCTTGTTAAGGTAATTACACAGGGGAATGAATAATGTACTGGGAACTCCTCAGAAGAATCTGATTTGTGGTGAGGGGAGAGAGATAAAAGCTCATTTAGGAACGACATGAACATGCTGCGTACGTAGCTGTTTATCAGTAAATATCTCCATTGAGATTAAGAAAAGCAGTAACTTAATAAATTAAGTACTTCCTGGTATGGTTACTCTACTGGTAACTCCCCAAAAGAATCTGGATTGTGGTGAGGGAACAGAGAAAAAAGCTCATTTAGACCTGCACTTACGAAGGGGGTAGGCAGCTGTATATCAGGGAGTAAACTTTCTGAGAATAAAAACAGCTGGAGCTTGTTAAGGTAATTACACAGGGGAAAGGATAATGTACTGGGAACTCCTCAGAAGAATCTGATTTGTGGTGAGGGGAGAGAGATAAAAGCTCATTTAGGAACGACATGAACATGCTGCGTAGGTAGCTGTTTATCAGTAAATATCTCCACTGAGATTAAAAAAGCAGTAGCTTAATAAATTAAGTACTTTCTGGTATGGTTACTGTACTGGTAACTCCCCAAAAGAATCTGGATTGTGGTGAGTGAACAGAGAAAAAAGCTCATTTAGGACCGGCACTTACGAAGGGGGTAGGCAGGTGTATATCAGGGAGTAACCTTCTGAGAATAAAAACAGCTGGAGCTTGTTAAGGTAATTACACAGGGGAAAGGATAATGTACTGGGAACTCCTCAGAAGAATCTGATTTGTGGTGAGGGGAGAGAGATAAAAGCTCAATTAGGAACGACATGAACGTGCTGCGTACGTAGCTGTTTATCAGTAAATATCTCCACTTAGATTAAGAAATGCAGTAGCTTAATAAATTAAGTACTTCCTGGTATGGTTACTGTTGGTAACTCCCCAAAAGAATCTGGATTGTGGTGAGGGAACAGAGAGAAAAACTCATTTAGGACCTGCACTTACGAAGGGGGTAGGCAGCCGTATATCAGTTAGTAAACCATCTGAGAATAAAAACAGCTGGAGCTTGATAAGGTAATTACACAGGGGAAAGAATAATGTAGTGGGAACTCATCAGAAGAATCTGATTTGTGGTGAGGGGAGAGAGATAAAAGCTCATTTAGGAACGACAGGAACATGCAGCGTAGGTTGCTGTTTATCAGTAAATATCTCCACTGAGATTAAGAAAAGCAGTAGCTTAATAAATTAAGTACTTCCTGGTATGGTTACTGTACTGGTAACTCCCCAAAAGAATCTGGAATTGTGGTGAGGGAACAGAGAAAAACCTCATTTAGGACCTGCACTTACGAAGGGGGTAGGCCGAGGTATATCAGGGAGTAAACCTTCTGAGAATAAAAACAGCTGGAGCTTGTTAAGGTAATTATACAGGGGAAAGGATAATGTACTGAGAACTCCTCAGAAGAATCTGATTTGTGGTGAGGGGAGAGAGAAAGAAGCTCATTTAAGAACGACATGAACATGCTGCGTAGGTAGCTGTTTATCAGTAAATATCTCCACTGAAATTAAGAAAAGCAGTAGCTTAGTGAATTAAATACTTCCTGGTATGGTTACTGTACTGGTAACTCCCCAAAAGAATCTGGATTGTGGTGAGGAACAGAGAAAAAAGCTCATTTAGGACCTGCACTTACGAAGGGGGTAGGCAGCTGTATATCAGGGAGTAAACTTTCTGAGAATAAAAACAGCTGGAGCTTGTTAAGGTAATTACACAGGGGAAAGGATAATGTACGGGGAACTCCTCAGAAGAATCTGATTTTTGGTGAGGGGAGAGAGACAAAAACTCATTTTAGAACGACATGAACATGCTTCGTAGGTAGCTGTTTATCAGTAAATATCTCCACTGAGATTAAGAAAAGCAGTAGCTTAATAAATTAATTAATTCCTGGTATGGTTACTGTACTGGTAACTCCCCAAAAGAATGTGGATTGTGGTGAGGGAACAGAGAAAAAAGCTCATTTAGGACCTGCACTTACGAAGGGGCTAGGAAGCTGTATATCAGGGAGTAAACCTTCTGAGAATAAAAACAGCTGGAGCTTGTTAAGGTAATTACACAGGGGAAAGGATATTGTACGGGGAACTCCTCAGAAGAATCTGATTTGTGGTGAGGGGAGAGAGATAAAAACTCATTTTATAACGTCATGAACATGCTGCGTATGTAGCTGTTTATCAGTAAATATCTCCACTGAGATTAAGAAAAGCAGTAGCTTAATAAATTAAGTACTTCCTGGTATGGTTACTGTACTGGTAACTCCCCAAAAGAATCTGGATTGTGGTGAGGGAACAGAGAAAAAAGCTCATTTAGGACCTGCACTTACGAAGAGGGTAGGCAGCTGTATATCAGGGAGTAAATCTTATGAGAATAAAAACAGCTGGAGGTTGTTAAGGTAATTACACAGGGGAACGAATAATGTACTGGGAACTCCTCAGAAGAATCTGATTTGTGGTGAGGGGAGAGAGATAAAAGCTCATTTAGGAACGACATGAACATGCTGCGTACGTAGCTGTTTATCAGTAAATATCTCCATTGAGATTAAGAAAAGCAGTAACTTAATAAATTAAGTACTTCCTGGTATGGTAACTCTACTGGTAACTCCCCAAAAGAATCTGGATTGTGGTGAGGGAACAGAGAAAAAAGCTCATTTATGACCTGCACTAACGAAGGGGGTAGGCAGTTGTATTTCAGGGAGTAAACCTTCTGAGAATAAAAACAGCTGGAGCTTGTTTAGGTAATTACACAGGGGAAAGGATAATGTACTGGGAACTCCTCAGAAGAATCTGATTTGTGATGAGGGGAGAGAGATAAAAGCTCATTTAGGAACGACATGAACATGCTGGTTAGGTAGCTGTTTATCAGTAAATATCTCCACTGAGATTAAGAAAAGCAGTAGCTAAATAAATTAAGTACTTCCTGGTATGGTTACTGTACTGGTAACTCCCCAAAAGAATCTGGATTGTGGTGAGGGAACAGAGAGAAAAGCACATTTAGGACCTGCACTTACGAAGGGGGTAGGCAGCCGTATATGAGTTAGTAAACCTTCTGAGAATAAAAACAGCTGGAGCTTGTTAAGGTAATTACACAGGGGAAAGGATAATGTAGTGGGAACTCTTCAGAAGAATCTGATTTGTGGTGAGGGGAGAGAGATAAAAGCTCATTTAGGAACGACATGTACATGCTGCGTAGGTAGCTGTTTATCAGTACATATCTCCACTGAGATTAAGAAAAGCAGTAGCTTAATAAATTAAGTACTTCCTGGTATGGTTACTGTACTGGTAACTCCCCAAAAGAATCTTGATTGTGGTGAGGGAACAGAGAAAAAAGCCCATTTAGGACCTGCACTTACGAAGGGGGTAGGCAGTTGTATATCAGGGAGTAAACCTTCTGAGAATAAAAACAGCTGGAGCTTGTTAAGGTAATTACACAGGAGAAAGGATAATGTACTGGGAACTCCTCAGAAGAATCTGATTTGTGGTGAGGGGAGAGAGATAAAAGCTCATTTAGGAACGACATGAACATGCTGGTTAGGTAGCTGTTTATCAGTAAATATCTCCACTGAGATTAAGAAAAGCAGTAGCTTAATAAATTAAGTACTTCCTGGTATGGTTACTGTACTGGTAACTCCCCAAAAGAATCTGGATTGTGGTGAGGGAACAGAGAAAATGCTCATTTAAGACCTGCACTTACGAAGAGGATAGGCAGCTGTATATCAGGGAGTAAACCTTCTGAGAATAAAAACAGCTGGAGCTTGTTAAGTTAATTACACAGGGGAACGAATAATGTACTGGGAACTCCTCAGAAGAATCTGATTTGTGGTGAGGGGAGAGAGATAAAAGCTCATTTAGGAACGACATGAACATGCTGCGTACGTAGCTGTTTATCAGTAAATATCTCCATTGAGATTAAGAAAAGCAGTAACTTAATAAATTAAGTACTTCCTGGTATGGTTACTCTACTGGTAACTCCCCAAAAGAATCTGGATTGTGGTGAGGGAACAGAGAAAAAAGCTCATTTAGACCTGCACTTACGAAGGGGGTAGGCAGCTGTATATCAGGGAGTAAACCTTCTGAGAATAAAAACAGCTGGAGCTTGTTTAGGTAATTACACAGGGGAAAGGATAATGTACTGGGAACTCCTCAGAAGAATCTGATTTGTGGTGAGGGGAGACAGATAAAAGCTCATTTAGGAACGACATGAACATGCTGCGTAGGTAGCTGTTTATCAGTAAATATCTCCACTGAGATTAAGAAAATCAGTAGCTTAATAAATTAAGTACTTCCTGGTATGGTTACTGTACTGGTAACTCCCCAAAAGAATCTGGATTGTGGTGAGGGAACAGAGAAAAAAGCTCATTTAGGACCTGCACTTACGAAGTGGGTAGGCAGCAGTATATCAGGGAGTAAACCTTCTGAGAATAAAAACAGCTGGAGCTTGTTAGGGTAATTACACAGGGGACAGGATAAAGTACTGGCAACTCCTCAGAAGAATCTGATTTGTGGTGAGGGGAGAGAGATAAAAGCTCATTTAGGAACCACATGAACCTGCTGCGTAGTTAGCTGTTTATCAGTAAATATCTCCACAGAGATTAAGAAAACCAGAAGCTTAATAAATTAAGTACTTCCTGGTATGGGTACTGTACTGGTAACTCTCCAAAACAATCTGGATTGTGGTGAGGGAACAGAGAAAAAAGCTCATTTAGGACCTTCACTTACGAAGGGCGTAGGCAGCTGTATATCAGGGAGTAAACCTTCTGAGAATAAATACAGCTGGAGCTTGTTAAGGTAATTACACAGGGGAAAGGATAATGTACTGGGAACTCCTCAGAATAATCTGATTTGTGGTGAGGGGAGAGAGATAAAAGCTCATTTAGGAACGACATGAACATGCTGCGTAAGTAGCTGTTTATCAGTAAATATCTCCACTGAGATTAAGAAAAGCAGTAGCTTAATAAATTAAGTACTTCCTGGTATGGTTACTGTACTGGTAACTCCCCAAAAGAATCTGGATTGTGGTGAGGGAACAGAGAAAAAAGCTCATTTAAGACCTGCACTTACGAAGGGTGTATGCGGCTGTATATTAGGGAGTAAATCTTCTGAGAATAAAAAGAGCTGGAGCTTGTTAAGGTAATTACACAGGGGAAAGGATAATGTACTGGGAACTCCTCAGAAGAATCTGATTTGTGGTGAGGGGAGAGCGATAAAAGCTCATTTAAGAACGACATGAACATGCTGCGTAGGTAGCTGTTTATCAGTAAATATCTCCATTGAGATTAAGAAAAGCAGTAACTTAATAAATTAAGTACTTCCTGGTATGGTTACTCTACTGGTAACTCCCCAAAAGAATCTGGATTGTGGTGAGGGAACAGAGAAAAAAGCTCATTTATGACCTGCACTTACGAAGGGGGTAGGCAGTTGTATATCAGGGAGTAAACCTTCTGAGAATAAAAACAGCTGGAGCTTGTTTAGGTAATTACACAGGGGAAAGCATAATGTACTGGGAACTCCTCAGAAGAACCTGATTTGTGATGAGGGGAGAGAGATAAAAGCTCATTTAGGAACGACATGAACATGCTGGTTAGGTAGCTGTTTATCAGTAAATATCTCCACTGAGATTAAGAAAAGCAGTAGCTAAATAAATTAAGTACTTCCTGGTATGGTTACTGTACTGGTAACTCCCCAAAAGAATCTGGATTGTGGTGAGGGAACAGAGAGAAAAGCACATTTAGGACCTGCACTTACGAAGGGGGTAGGCAGCCGTATATCAGTTAGTAAACCTTCTGAGAATAAAAACAGCTGGAGCTTGTTAAGGTAATTACACAGGGGAAAGGATAATGTAGTGGGAACTCTTCAGAAGAATCTGATTTGTGGTGAGGGGAGAGAGATAAAAGCTCATTTAGGAACGACATGTACATGCTGCGTAGGTAGCTGTTTATCAGTACATATCTCCACGGAGATTAAGAAAAGCAGTAGCTTAATAAATTAAGTACTTCCTGGTATGGTTACTGTACTGGTAACTCCCCAAAAGAATCTTGATTGTGGTGAGGGAACAGAGAAAAAAGCCCATTTAGGACCTGCACTTACGAAGGGGGTAGGCAGTTGTATATCAGGGAGTAAACCTTCTGAGAATAAAAACAGCTGGAGCTTGTTAAGGTAATTACACAGGGGAAAGGATAATGTACTGGGAACTCCTCAGAAGAATCTGATTTGTGGTGAGGGGTGAGAGATAAAAGCTCATTTAGGAACGACATGAACATGCTGCGTAGGTAGCTGTTTATCAGTAAATATCTCCACTGAGATTAAGAAAAGCAGTAGCTTAATAAATTAAGTACTTCCTGGTATGGTTACTGTACTGGTAACTCCCCAAAAGAATCTGGATTGTGGTGAGGGAACAGAGAAAATGCTCATTTAAGACCTGCACTTACGAAGAGGATAGGCAGCTGTATATCAGGGAGTAAACCTTCTGAGAATAAAAACAGCTGGAGCTTGTTAAGGTAATTACACAGGGGAACGAATAATGTACTGGGAACTCCTCAGAAGAATCTGATTTGTGGTGAGGGGAGAGAGAAAAAAGCTCATTTAGGAACGACATGAACATGCTGCGTACGTAGCTGTTTATCAGTAAATATCTTCACTGAGATTAAGAAAAGCAGTAGCTAAATAAATTAAGTACTTCCTGGTATGGTTACTGTACTGGTAACTCCCCAAAAGAATCTGGATTGTGGTGAGGGAACAGAGAGAAAAGCTCATTTAGGACCTGCACTTACGAAGGGGGTAGGCAGCTGTATATCAGGGAGTAAACCTTCTGAGAATAAAAACAGCTGGAGCTTGTTAAGGTAATTACACAGTTGAAAGGATAATGTCCTGGGAACTCCTCAGAAGAATCTGATTTGTGGTGAGGGGAGAGAGATAAAAGCTCATTTAGGAACGACATGAACATGCTGCGTAGATAGCTGTTTATCAGTAAATATCTCCACTGAGATTAAGAAAAGCAGTAGCTTAATGAATTAAGTACTTCCTGGTATGGTTACTGTACTGGTAACTCCCCAAAAGAATCTGGATTGTGGTGAGGGAACAGAGAAAAAAGCTCATTTAGGACCTGCACTTACGAAGGGTGTAGGCAGCTGTATATCAGGGAGTAAACCTTCTGAGAATAAAAACAGCTGGAGCTTGTTAAGGTAATTACACAGGGGAAAGGATAATGAACTGGGAACTCCTCAGAAGAATCTGATTTGTGGTGAGGAGAGAGAGATAAAAGCTCATTTAAGAACGACATGAACATGGTGCGTATGTAGCTGTTTATCAGTAAATATCTCCACTGAGATTAAGAAAAGCAGTAGCTTAATAAATTAAATACTTCCTGGTATGGTTACTGTACTGGTAACTCCCCAAAAGAATCTGGATTGTGGTGAGGGAACAGAGAAAAAAAGCTCATTTAGGACCTGCAATTACGAAGGGTGTAGGCAGCAGTATAACAGGGAGTAAACCTTCTGAGAATAAAAACAGCTGGAGCTTGTTAAGGTAATTACACAGGGGAAAGGATAATGTACTGGGAACTCCTCAGAAGAATCTGATTTGTGGTGAGGGGAGAGAGAAAAAAGCTCATTTAGGAACGACATGAACATGCTGCGTAGGTAGCTGTTTATCAGTAAATATCTTCACTGAGATTAAGAAAAGAAGTACCTTAATAAATTAAGTACTTCCTGGTATGGTTACTGTACTGGTAACTCCCCAAAAGAATCTGGATTGTGGTGACGGAACAGGGAAAAAAGCGCATTTAGGACCTGCACTTACGAAGGGGGAGGGCAGCTGTATATCAGGGAGTAAACCTTCTGAGAATAAAAACAGCTGGAGCTTGCTAAGGTAATTACACAGGGGAAAGGATAATGTACTCGGAACTCCTCAGAAGAATCTGATTTGTGGTGAGGGGAGAGAGATAAAAGCTCATTTAGGAACCACATGAACATGCTGCGTAGGTAGCCGTTTATCAGTAAATATCTCGACTGAGATTAAGAAAAGCAGTAGCTGAATAAATTAAGTACTTCCTGGTATGGTTACTGTACTGGTAACTCCCCAAAAGAATCTGGATTGTGGTGAGGGAACAGAGAAAAAAACTCATTTAGGACCTGCACTTACCAAGGTGGTAGGCAGCTATGTATCAGGGAGTAAACCTTCTGAGAATAAAAACAGCTGGAGCTTGTTAAGGTAATTACACAGGGGAAAGGATAATGTACTGGGAACTCCTCAGAAGAATCTGATTTGTGGTGAGGGGAGAGAGATAAAAGCTCATTTAGGAACGACATGAACATGCTGCGTAAGTAGCTGTTTATCAGTAAATATCTCCACTGAGATGAAGAAAAGCAGTAGCTTAATAAATTAAGTACTTCCTGGTATGGTTACTGTACTGGTAACTCCCCAAAAGAATCTGGATTGTGGTGAGGGAACAGAGAAAAAAGCTCATTTAGGACCTGCACTTACGAAGGGGGAGGGCAGCAGTATATCAGGGAGTAAACCTTCTGAGAATAAAATCAACTGGAGCTTGTTAAGGTAATTACACAGGGGAAAGGATAATGTACTGGGAACTCCTCAGAAGAATCTGATTTGTGGTGAGGGGAGAGAGATAAAAGCTCATTTAGGAACGACATGAAAATGCTGCGTATGTAGCTGTTTATCAGTAAATATCTCCACTGAGATTAAGAAAAGCATTAGCTTAATAAATTAAGTACTTCCTGGTATGGTTACTGTACTGGTAACTCCCCAAAAGAATATGGATTGTGGTGAGGGAACAGAGAAAAAAGCTCATTCAGGACCTGCACTTACGAAGGAGGTAGGCAGCTGTATATCAGGGAGAAAAACTTCTGAGAATAAAAAGAGCTGGAGCTTGTTAAGGTAATTACACAGGGGAAAGGATAATGTACTGGGAACTCCTCAGAAGAATCTGATTTGTGGTGAGGGGAGAGAGATTAAAGCTCATTTAGGAACGACATGAACATGCTGCGTAGGTAGCTGTTTATCAGTAAATATCTCCACTGAGATTAAGAAAAGCAGTAGCTTAATAAATTAAGTACTTCCTGGTATGGTTATTGTACTGGTAACTCCCCAAAAGAGTCTGGATTGTGGTGAGGGAACAGCGAAAAAAGCTCATTTATGACCTGCACTTACGAAGGGGCTAGGCAGCTGTATATCAGGGAGTAAACATTCAGAGAATAAAAACAGCTGGAGCTTGTTAAGGTAATTACACAGGGGAAAGGATAATGTACTGGGAACTCCTCAGAAGAATGTGATTTGTGGTGAGGGGATAGAGATAAAAGCTCATTTAGGAACGACATGAACATGCTGCGTAAGTAGCTGTTTATCAGTAAATTTCTCCACTGAGATTAAGAAAAGCAGTAGCTTAATAAATTAAGTACTTCCTGGTATGGTTACTGTACTGGTAACTCCACAAAAGAATCTGGATTGTGGTGAGGGAACAGAGAAAAAAGCTCATTTAGGACCTGCACTTACGAAGGGGGTCGGCGGCTGTATATCAGGGAGTAAATCTTCTGAGAATAAAAAGAGCTGGAGCTTGTTAAGGTAATTACACAGGGGAAAGGATAATGTACTGGGAACTCCTCAGAAGAATCTGATTTGTGGTGAGGGGAGAGAGATAAAAGCTCATTTAAGAACGACATGAACATGCTGCGTAGGTAGCTGTTTATCAGTAAATATCTCCACTGAGATTAAGAAAAGCAGTAGCTTAATAAATTAAGTACATCCTGGTATGGTTATTGTACTGGTAACTCCCCAAAAGAATCTGGATTGTGGTGAGGGAACAGAGAAAAAAGCTCATTTAGGACCTGCACTTACGAAGGGGGTAGGCAACTGTATATCAGGGAGTAAACCTTCTGAGAATAAAAACAGCTGGAGCTTGTTAAGGTAATTACACAGGGGAAAGGATGATGTACTGGGAACTCCTCCGAAGAATCTGATTTGTGGTGAGGGGAGAGAGAAAAAAGCTCATTAAGAACGACATGAACATGCTGCGTAGGTAGCTGTTTATCAGTAAATATCTCCACTGAGATTAAGAAAAGCAGTAGCTTAATAAATTAAGTACTTCCTGGTATGGTTACTGTACTGGTAACTCCCCAAAAGAATCTGGATTGTGGTGAGGGAACAGAGAAAAAAGCTCATTTAGGACCTGCACTTAAGAAGGGGGCAGGCAGCTATATAGCAGGGAGTAAACCTTCTGAGAATAAAAACAGCTGGAGCTTGTTAAGGTAATTACACAAGATAAAGGATAATGTACTGTGAACTCCTCAGAAGAATCTGATTTGTGGTGAGGGGAGAGAGATAAAACTCCTTTAGGAACGACATAAACATGCTGTGTAGGTAGCTGTTTATCAGTAAATATCTCCACTGAGATGAAGAAAAGCAGTAACTTAATAAATTAAGTACTTCCTGGTATGGTTACTGTACTGGTAACTCCCCAAAAGAATCTGGATTGTGGTGAGGGAACAGGGAAAAAAGCGCATTTAGGACCTGCACTTACGAAGGGGGTAGGCAGCTGTATATCAGGGAGTAAACCTTCTGAGAATAAAAACAGCTGGAGCTTGTTAAGGTAATTACACAGGGGAAAGGATAATGTACTGGGAACTCCTCAGAAGAATCTGAGTTGTGGTGAGGGGAGAGAGATAAAAGCTCATTTAGGAACGACATGAACATGCTGCGTAGGTAGCTGCTTATCAGTAAATATCTCCACTGAGATTCAGAAAAGCAGTAGCTTAATAAATTAAGTACTTCCTGGTATGGATACTGTACTGGCAACTCCCCAAAAGAATTTGGATTGTGGTGAGGGAGCAGAGAAAAAAGCTCATTTAGGACCTGCACTTACGAAGGGGGTAGGCAGCTGTATATCAGGGAGTAAACCTTCTGAGAATAAAAACAGCTGGAGCTTGTTAAGGTAATTACACAGGGGACAGGATAAAGTACTGGGAACTCCTCAGAAGAATCTGATTTGTGGTGAGGGGAGAGAGACAAAAGCTCATTTAGGAACGACATGAACCTGCTGCGTAGGTAGCTGTTTATCAGTAAATATCTCCACTGAGATTAAGAAAAGCAGAAGCTTAATAAATTAAGTACTTCCTGTTATGGTTACTGTACTGATAACTCTCCAAAACAATCTGGATTGTGGTGAGGGAACAGAGGAAAAAGCTCATTTATGACCTGCACTTACGAAGGGAGTAGGAAGCTGTATATCAGGGAGTAAACCTTCTGAGAATAAATACGGCTGGAGCTTGTTAAGGTAATTACACAGGGGAAAGGATAATGTACTGGGAACTCCTCAGAAGAATCTGATTTGTGGTGAGGGGAGAGAGATAAAAGCTCATTTATGAACGACATGAACATGCTGCGTGTGTAGCTGTTTATCAGTAAATATCTCCACTGAGCTTAAGAAAAGCAGTAGCTTAATAAATTAAGTACTTCCTGGTATGGTTATTGTACTGGAAACTCCCCAAAAGAGTCTGGATTGTGGTGAGTGAACAGAGAAAAAAGCTCATTTAGGACCTGCACTTACGAAGGGGCTGGGCAGCTGTATATCAGGGAGTAAACATTCTGAAAATAAAAACAGCTGGAGCTTGTTAAGGTAATTACACAGGGGAAAGGATAATGTACTGGGAACTCCTCAGAAGAATCTGATTTGTGGTGAGGGGAGAGAGATAAAAGCTCATTTAGGAACGACATGAACATGCTGCGTAGGTAGCTGTTTATCAGTAAATATCTCCACTGAGATGAAAAAAAGCAGTAACTTAATAAATTAAGTAATTCCTGGTATGGTTACTGTACTGGTAACTCCCCAAAAGAATCTGGATTGTGGTGAGGGAACAGAGAAAAAAGCTCATTTAGGACCTGCACTTACGAAGGGGTTAGGCAGCTCTATATCAGGGAGTAAACCTTCTGAGAATAAAAACAGCTGGAGATTGTTAAGGTAATTACACAGGGGAAAGGATAATGAACTGGGAACTCCTCAGAAGAATCTGATTTGTGGTGAGGAGAGAGAGATAAAAGCTCATTTAGGAACGACATGAACATGGTGCGTAGGTAGCTGTTTATCAGTAAATATCTCCACTGAGATTAAGAAAAGCAGTAGCTTAATAAATTAAGTACTTCCTGGTATGGTTACTGTACTGGTAACTCCCCAAAAGAATCTTGATTGTGGTGAGGGAACAGAGAATAAAGCTCATTTAGGACCTGCACTTACGAAGGGGGTAGGCAGCAGTATATCAGGGAGTAAACCTTCTGAGAATAAAAACAGATGGAGCTTGTTAAGGTAATTACACAGGGGAAAGTATAATGTACTGGGAACTCCTCAGAAGAATGTGATTTGTGGTGCGGGGAGAGATAAAAGCTCATTTAGGAACGACTTGAACATGCTGCGTAGGTAGCTGTTTATCAGTAAATATCTCCACTGAGATTAAGAAAAGCAGTACCTTAATAAATTAAGTACTTCCTGGTATGGTTACTGTACTGGTAACTCCCCAAAAGAATCTGGATTGTGGTGAGGGAACAGGGAAAAAAGCGCATTTAGGACCTGCATTTACGAAGGGGGTAGGCAGTTGTATATCAGGGAATAAACCTTCTGAGAATAAAAACATCTGTAGCTTGTTAAGGTAATTACACAGGGGAAAGGATAATGTACTGGGAACTCCTCAGAGGAATCTGATTTGTGGTGAGGGGAGAGAGATAAAAGCTCATTTAGGAACGACATGAACATGCTGCGTAGGTAGCTGTTTATCAGTAAATATCTCCACTGAGATTAAGAAAAGCAGTAGCTTAATAAATTAAGTACTTCCTGGTATGGTTACTGTACTGGTAACTCTCCAAAACAATCTGGATTGTGGTGAGGGAACAGAGAAAAAAGCTCATTTAGGACCTGCACTTACGAAGGGTGTATGCAGCTGTATATCAGGAAGTAAACCTTCTGAGAGTAAATACAGCTTGAGCTTGTTAAGGTAATTACACAGTGGAGAGGATAATGTACTGGGAACTCCTCAGAAGAATCTGATTTGTGGTGAGGGGAGAGAGATAAAACTCATTTAGGAACGACATGAACATGCTGCGTAGGTACCTGTTTATCAGTAAATATCTCCACTGAGATTAAGAAAAGCAGTAGCTTAATAAATTAAGTACTTCCTGGTATGGTTACTGTCCTGGAAACTCCCCAAATGAATCTGGATTGTGGTGAGGGAATAGAGAAAAAAGCTCATTTAGGACCTGCACTTACGAAGGGGGTAGGCAGCTATATATCAGGGAGTAAACCGACTGAGAATAAAAACAGCTGGAGCTTGTTAAGGTAATTACACAAGAGAAAGGATAATGTACTGGGATCTCCTCAGAAGAATCTGATTTGTGGTGAGGGGAGAGAGATAAAAGCTCATTTAGGAACGACATGAACATGCTGCGTAGGTAGCTGTTTATCAGTAAATATCTCCACTGAGATTAAGAAAAGCAGTAGCTTAATAAATTAAGTATTTCCTGGTATGGATACTGTACTGGTAACTCCCCAAAAGAATCTGGATTGTGGTGAGGGAACAGAGAAAAAAGCTCATTTAGGAACGACATGAACATGCTGCATAGGTAGCTGTTTATCAGTAAATATCTCCACTGAGATTAAGAAAAGCAGTAGCTTAATAAATTAAGTACTTCCTGTTATGGTTACTATATTGGTAACTCCCCAAAAGAATCTGGATTTTGGTGAAGGAACAGAGAAAAAAGCTCATTTAAACCTGCACTTACGAAGGGGGTAGGCAGCTGTATATCAGGTAGTAAACATTCTGAGAATATAAACAGCTTGAGCTTGTTAAGGTAATTACACAGGGGAAAGGATTATGTACTGGGAAATCCTCAGAAGATTCTGAATTGTGGTGAGGGGAGAGAGATAAAAGCTCATTTAGGTACGACATGAACATGCTGCGTAGGTAGCAGTTTATCAGTAAATATCTCCACTGAGATTAAGAAAAGCAGTAGCTTAATAAATTAAGTACTTCCTGGTATGGTTACTGTACTGGTAACTCCCCAAAGGAATCTGGATTGTGGTGAGGGAACAGAGAAAAAAGCTCATTTAGGACCTGCACTTACGAAGGGGGTAGGCAGCTGTATATCAGGGAGTAAACCTTCTGAGAATAAAAACAGCTGGAGCTTGTTAAGGTAATTACACAGGGGAAAGGATAAAGTACTGGGAACTAATCAGAAGAATCTGATTTGTGGTGAGGGGAGAGAGATAAAAGCTCATTTAGGAACGACATGAACATGCTGCGTAGGTAGCTGTTTATCAGTAAATATCTCCACTGAGATTAAGAAAAGCAGTAGCTTAATAAATTAAGTACTTCCTGGTATAGTTACTGTACTGGTAAATCCCCAAAAGAATCTGGATTGAGGTGAGGGAACAGAGAAAAAAGCTCATTTAGGTCCTGCAATTACGAAGGGGGTAGGCAGCAGTATATCAGGGAGTAAACCTTCTGAGAATAAAAACAGCTGGAGCTTGTTAAGGTAATTATACAGGGGAAAGGATAAAGTACTGGGAACTCCTCAGAAGAATCTGATTTGTGGTGAGGGGAGAGAGATAAAAGCTCATTTATGAACGACATGAACATGCTGCGTAGGTAGCTGTTTATCAGTAAATATCTCCACTGAGATTAAGAAAAGCATTAGCTTAATAAATTAAGTACTTCCTGGTATAGTTACTGTACTGGTAAATCCCCAAAAGAATCTGGATTTTGGTGAGGGAACAGAGAAAAAAGCTCATTTAGGACCGGCACTTACGAAGGGGGTAGGCAGGTGTATATCAGGGAGTAAACCTTCTGAGAATAAAAACAGCTGGAGCTTGTTAAGGTAATTACACAGGGGAAAGGATAATGTACTGGGAACTCCTCAGAAGAATCTGATTTGGGTTGAGGGGAGAGAGATAAAAGCTCATTTAGGAACGACATGAACATGCTGCGTAGATACCTGTTTATCAGTAAATATCTCCACTGAGATTAAGAAAAGCAGTAGCTTAATAAATTAAGTACTTCCTGGTATCGTTACTGTACTGGTAACTCCCCAAAAGAATCTGGATTGTGGTGAGGGAACAGAGAAAAAAGCTCATTTAGGACCTGAACTTATGAAGGGCGTAGGCAGCTGTATATCAGGGAGTAAACCTTCTGAGAATAAAAACAGCTGGAGCTTGTTAAGGTAATTACACAGGGGAAAGGATAATGTACTGGGAACTCCTCAAAAGAATCTGATTTGTGGTGAGGGGAGTGAGATAAAAGCTCATTTAGGAACGACATGAACATGCTGCGTAGGTAGCTGTTTATCAGTAAATATCTCCACTGAGATTAAGAAAAGCATTAGCTTAATAATTTAACTACTTCCTGGTATGGTTACTGTACTGGTAACTCCCCAAAAGAAGCTGGATTGTGGTGAGGGAACAGAGAATAACGCTCATTTAGGACCTGCACTTACGAAGGGGGTAGGCAGCTGTATATCAGGGAGTAAATCTTCTGAGAATAAAAACAGCTGGAGCTTGTTAAGGTAATTACACAGGGGAAAGGATAATGTACTGGGAACTCCTCAGAAGAATCTGATTTGTGGTGAGGGGAGAGAGATAAAAGCTCATTTAGGAACGACATGAACATGCTGCATACGTAGCTGTTTATCAGTAAATATCTCCACTGAGATTAAGAAAAGCAGTAGCTTAATAAATTAAGTATTTCCTGGTATGGATACTGTACTGGTAACTCCCCAAAAGAATCTGGAGTGTGGTGAGGGAACAGAGAAAAAAGCTCATTTAGGAACGACATGAACATGCTGCATAGGTAGCTGTTTATCAGTAAATATCTCCACTGAGATTAAGAAAAGCAGTAGCTTAATAAATTAAGTACTTCCTGTTATGGTTACTATATTGGTAACTCCCCAAAAGAATCTGGATTTTGGTGAAGGAACAGAGAAAAAAGCTCATTTAAACCTGCACTTACGAAGGGGGTAGGCAGCTATATATCAGGGAGTAAACATTCTGAGAATATAAACAGCTGGAGCTTGTTAAGGTAATTACACAGGGGAAAGGATTATGTACTGGGAAATCCTCAGAAGATTCTGAATTGTGGTGAGGGGAGCGAGATAAAAGCTCATTTAAGTACGACATGTACATGCTGCGTAGGTAGCTGTTTATCAGTAAATATCTCCACTGAGATTAAGAAAAGCAGTAGCTTAAAAAATTAAGTACTTCCTGGTATGGTTACTGTACTGGTAACTCCCCAAAAGAATCTGGATTGTGGTGAGGGAACAGAGAAAAAAGCTCATTTGGGACCTGCACTTACGAAGGGGGTAGGCAGCTGTATATCAGGGAGTAAACCTTCTGAGAATAAAAACAGCTGGAGCTTGTTAAGGTAATTACACAGGGGAAAGTATAATGTACTGGGAACTCCTCAGAAGAATCTGATTTGTGGTGAGGGGAGAGAGATAAAAGCTCATTTAGGAACGACATGAACATGCTGCGTAGGTAGCTGTTTATCAGTAAATATCTCCACTTAGATTAAGAAAAGCAGTAGCTTAATAAATTAAGTACTTCCTGGTATGGTTACTGTACTGGTAACTCCCCAAAAGAATCTGGATTGTAGTGAGGGAACAGATAAAAAAGCTCATTTAGGACCTGCACTTATGAAGAAGGTAGGCAGCTGTATATCAGGGAGTAAACCTTCTGAGAATAAAAACAGCTGGACCTTGTTAAGGTAATTACACAGGGGAAAGGATAATGTACTGGGATCTCCTCTGAACAATCTGATTTGTGGTGAAGGGAGAGAGATAAAAGCTCATTTAAGAACGACATGAACATGTTGCATACGTAGCTGTTTATCAGTAAATATCTCCACTGAGATTAAGAAAAGCAGTATCTTAATAAATTAAGTACTTCCTGGTATGGATACTGAACTGGTAACTCCCAAAAAGAATCTGGATTGTGGTGCGGGAACAGAGAAAAAAGCTCATTTAGGAACGACATGAACATGCTGCGTAGGTTGCTGTTTATCAGTAAATATCTCCACTGGGATTAAGAAAAGCAGTAGCTTTATAAATCAAGTACTTCCTGGTATGGTTACTGTACTGGTAACTCCCCAAAAGAATCTGGATTGTGGTGAGGGAACAGAGAAAAAAGCTCATTTAAGACCTGCACTTACGAAGGGGGTAGGCAGCTGTATATCAGGGAGTAAACCTTCTGAGAATAAAAACAGCTGGAGCTTGTTAAAGTAATTACACAGGGGAAAGGATAATGTACTGAAAACTCCTCAGAAGAATCTGATTTGTGGTGAGTTGAGAGAGATAAAAGCTCATTTAGGAACGACATGAACATGCTGCGTATGTAGCTGTTTATCAGTAAATATCTCCACTGAGATTAAGAAAAGCAGTAGCTTAATAAATTAAGTACTTCCTGGTATGGTTACTGTACTGGTAACTCCCCAAAAGAATCTGGAGTGTGGTGAGGGAACAGAGAAAAAAGCTCATTTAGGACCTGCACTTAAGAAGGGGATAGGCAGCTGTATATCAGGGAGTAAACTTTCTGAGAATAAAAACATCTGGAGCTTGTTAAGGTAATTACACAGGGGAAAGGATAATGTACTGGGAACTCCTCAGAAGAATCTGATTTTTGGTGAGGGGAGAGAGATAAACGCTCATTTAGGAACGACATGAACATGCTGCATAGGTAGCTGTTTATCAGTAAATATCTCCACTGAGATTAAGAAAAGCAGTAGCTTAATAAATTAAGTACTTCCTGGTATGGTTACTGTACTGGTAACTCCCCAAAAGAATCTGGATTGTGGTGAGGGAAGAGAGAAAAAAGCTCATTTAGGACCTACACTTACGAAGGGGGTAGGCAGCAGTATATCAGTGAGTAAACCTTCTGAGAATAAAAACAGCTGCATCTTGTTAAGGTAATTACACTGGGGAAAGGATAATGTACTGGGAACTCCTCCAAGAATCTGATTTGTGGTGAGGGGAGAGATATAAAAGCTCATTTAGGAACGACATGAACATGCTGCGTAGGTAGTTGTTTATCAGTAAATATCTCCACTGAGATTAAGAAAAGCAGTAGCTTAATAAATTAAGTACTTCCTGGTATGGATACTGTACTGGTAACTCCCCAAAAGAATCTGGATTGTGGTGAGGGAACAGAGAAAAAAGCTCATTTAGGACCTGCACTTACGAAGGGGGTAGGCAGCTGTATATCAGGGAGTAAACCTTCTGAGAATAAAAACAGCTGGAGCTTGTTAAGGTAATTACACGGGGGAATGGATAATGTAATGGCAACTCCTCAGAAGAATCTGATTTGTGGTGAGGGGAGAGAGATAAAAGCTCATTAAGGAACGACATGGACATGCTGCGTAGGTAGCTGTTTATCAGTCAATATCTCCACGGAGATTAAGAAAAGCAGTAGCTTAATAAATTAAGTACTCCCTGTATGCATATTGTACTGGTAACTCCCCAAAAGAGTCTGAATTGTGGTGAGGGAACAGAGAAAAATGCTCATTTATGACCTGCACTTACGAAGGGCGTAGGCAGCTGTATATCAGGGAGTAAACCTTCTGAGAATAAAAACAGCTGGAGCTTGTTAAGGTAATTACACAGGGGAAAGGATAATGTACTGGGAACTCCTCAGAAGAATCTGATTTGTGGTGAGGGGAGAGAGATAAAAGCTCATTTAGGAACGACATGAACATGCTGCGTAGGTAGCAGTTTATCAGTAAATATCTCCACTGAGAATAAGAAAAGCAGTAGCTTAATAAATTAAGTACTTCGTGGTATGGTTACTGTACTGGTAACTCCCCAAAAGAATCTGGATTGTGGTGAGGGAACAGAGAAAATGCTCATTTAAGACCTGCACTTACGAAGGGGGTAGGCCCCAGTATATCAGGGAGTAAACCTTCTGAGAATAAAAACAGCTGGAGCTTGTTAAGGTAATTACACAGGGGAAAGGATAATGTACTGGGTACTCCTAAGAAGAATCTGATTTGTGGTGAGGGGAGAGAGATAAAAACTCATTTAGGAACGATATAAATATGCTGCGTATGTAGCTGTTTATCAGTAAATATCTCCACTTAGATTAAGAAAAGCAGTAGCTTAATAAATTAAGTAATTCCTGGTATGGTTACTGTACTGGTAACTCCCCAAAAGAATCTGGATTGTGGTGAGGGAACAGAGAAAAAAGCTCATTTAGGACCTGCACTTACGAAGAGGGTAGGCAGCTGTATATCAGGGAGTAAAACTTCTGAAAATAAAAAGAGCTGGAGCTTGTTAAGGTAATTACACAGGGGAAAGGATAATGTACTGGCAACTCCTCAGAAGAATGTGATTTGTGGTGAGGGGAGAGAGAAAAAAGCTCATTTAGGAACGACATGAACATGCTGCGTAGGTAGCTGTTTATCAGGAAACATCTCCACTGAGATTAAGAAGAGGAAGTAGCTTAATAAATTAAGTACTTCCTGGTATGGTTACTGTACTGGTAACTCCCCAAAAGAATCTGGATTGTGGTGAGGGAACAGAGAAAAAAGCTCATTTAGGTCCTGCACTTACGAAGGGGGTAGGCAGCTGTATATCAGGGAGTAAACCTTCTGAGAATAAAAACGGCTGGTGCTTGTTAAGGTAATTACACAGGGGAAAGGATAATGTACTGGGAACTCCTCAGAAGAATCTGATTTTTGGTGAGGGGAGAGAGATAAACGCTCATTTAGGAACGACATGAACATGCTGCATAGGTAGCTGTTTATCAGTAAATATCTCCACTGAGATTAAGAAAAGCAGTAGCTTAATAAATTAAGTACTTCCTGGTATGGTTACTGTACTGGTAACTCCCCAAAAGAATCTGGATTGTGGTGAGGGAAGAGAGAAAAAAGCTCATTTAGGACCTACACTTACGAAGGGGGTAGGCAGCAGTATATCAGTGAGTAAACCTTCTGAGAATAAAAACAGCTGCATCTTGTTAAGGTAATTACACTGGGGAAAGGATAATGTACTGGGAACTCCTCCAAGAATCTGATTTGTGGTGAGGGGAGAGATATAAAAGCTCATTTAGGAACGACATGAACATGCTGCGTAGGTAGTTGTTTATCAGTAAATATCTCCACTTAGATTAAGAAAAGCAGTAGCTTAATAAATTAAGTACTTCCTGTTATGGTTACTATATTGGTAACTCCCCAAAAGAATCTGGATTTTGGTGAAGGAACAGAGAAAAAAGCTCATTTAAACCTGCACTTACGAAGGGGGTAGGCAGCTGTATATCAGGTAGTAAACATTCTGAGAATATAAACAGCTTGAGCTTGTTAAGGTAATTACACAGGGGAAAGGATTATGTACTGGGAAATCCTCAGAAGATTCTGAATTGTGGTGAGGGGAGAGAGATAAAAGCTCATTTAGGTACGACATGAACATGCTGCGTAGGTAGCAGTTTATCAGTAAATATCTCCACTGAGATTAAGAAAAGCAGTAGCTTAATAAATTAAGTACTTCCTGGTATGGTTACTGTACTGGTAACTCCCCAAAGGAATCTGGATTGTGGTGAGGGAACAGAGAAAAAAGCTCATTTAGGACCTGCACTTACGAAGGGGGTAGGCAGCTGTATATCAGGGAGTAAACCTTCTGAGAATAAAAACAGCTGGAGCTTGTTAAGGTAATTACACAGGGGAAAGGATAAAGTACTGGGAACTAATCAGAAGAATCTGATTTGTGGTGAGGGGAGAGAGATAAAAGCTCATTTAGGAACGACATGAACATGCTGCGTAGGTAGCTGTTTATCAGTAAATATCTCCACTGAGATTAAGAAAAGCAGTAGCTTAATAATTAAGTACTTCCTGGTATGGTTACTGTACTGGTAACTCCCCAAAAGAATCTGGATTGAGGTGAGGGAACAGAGAAAAAAGCTCATTTAGGTCCTGCAATTACGAAGGGGGTAGGCAGTAGTATATCAGGGAGTAAACCTTCTGAGAATAAAAACAGCTGGAGCTTGTTAAGGTAATTATACAGGGGAAAGGATAAAGTACTGGGAACTCCTCAGAAGAATCTGATTTGTGGTGAGGGGAGAGAGATAAAAGCTCATTTATGAACGACATGAACATGCTGCGTAGGTAGCTGTTTATCAGTAAATATCTCCACTGAGATTAAGAAAAGCATTAGCTTAATAAATTAAGTACTTCCTGGTATAGTTACTGTACTGGTAAATCCCCAAAAGAATCTGGATTTTGGTGAGGGAACAGAGAAAAAAGCTCATTTAGGACCGGCACTTACGAAGGGGGTAGGCAGGTGTATATCAGGGAGTAAACCTTCTGAGAATAAAAACAGCTGGAGCTTGTTAAGGTAATTACACAGGGGAAAGGATAATGTACTGGGAACTCCTCAGAAGAATCTGATTTGGGTTGAGGGGAGAGAGATAAAAGCTCATTTAGGAACGACATGAACATGCTGCGTAGATACCTGTTTATCAGTAAATATCTCCACTGAGATTAAGAAAAGCAGTAGCTTAATAAATTAAGTACTTCCTGGTATCGTTACTGTACTGGTAACTCCCCAAAAGAATCTGGATTGTGGTGAGGGAACAGAGAAAAAAGCTCATTTAGGACCTGAACTTATGAAGGGCGTAGGCAGCTGTATATCAGGGAGTAAACCTTCTGAGAATAAAAACAGCTGGAGCTTGTTAAGGTAATTACACAGGGGAAAGGATAATGTACTGGGAACTCCTCAAAAGAATCTGATTTGTGGTGAGGGGAGTGAGATAAAAGCTCATTTAGGAACGACATGAACATGCTGCGTAGGTAGCTGTTTATCAGTAAATATCTCCACTGAGATTAAGAAAAGCATTAGCTTAATAATTTAACTACTTCCTGGTATGGTTACTGTACTGGTAACTCCCCAAAAGAAGCTGGATTGTGGTGAGGGAACAGAGAATAACGCTCATTTAGGACCTGCACTTACGAAGGGGGTAGGCAGCTGTATATCAGGGAGTAAATCTTCTGAGAATAAAAACAGCTGGAGCTTGTTAAGGTAATTACACAGGGGAAAGGATAATGTACTGGGAACTCCTCAGAAGAATCTGATTTGTGGTGAGGGGAGAGAGATATAAGCTCATTTAGGAACGACATGAACATGCTGCATACGTAGCTGTTTATCAGTAAATATCTCCACTGAGATTAAGAAAAGCAGTAGCTTAATAAATTAAGTATTTCCTGGTATGGATACTGTACTGGTAACTCCCCAAAAGAATCTGGAGTGTGGTGAGGGAACAGAGAAAAAAGCTCATTTAGGAACGACATGAACATGCTGCATAGGTAGCTGTTTATCAGTAAATATCTCCACTGAGATTAAGAAAAGCAGTAGCTTAATAAATTAAGTACTTCCTGTTATGGTTACTATATTGGTAACTCCCCAAAAGAATCTGGATTTTGGTGAAGGCACAGAGAAAAAAGCTCATTTAAACCTGCACTTACGAAGGGGGTAGGCAGCTATATATCAGGGAGTAAACATTCTGAGAATATAAACAGCTGGAGCTTGTTAAGGTAATTACACAGGGGAAAGGATTATGTACTGGGAAATCCTCAGAAGATTCTGAATTGTGGTGAGGGGAGCGAGATAAAAGCTCATTTAAGTACGACATGTACATGCTGCGTAGGTAGCTGTTTATCAGTAAATATCTCCACTGAGATTAAGAAAAGCAGTAGCTTAAAAAATTAAGTACTTCCTGGTATGGTTACTGTACTGGTAACTCCCCAAAAGAATCTGGATTGTGGTGAGGGAACAGAGAAAAAAGCTCATTTGGGACCTGCACTTACGAAGGGGGTAGGCAGCTGTATATCAGGGAGTAAACCTTCTGAGAATAAAAACAGCTGGAGCTTGTTAAGGTAATTACACAGGGGAAAGTATAATGTACTGGGAACTCCTCAGAAGAATCTGATTTGTGGTGAGGGGAGAGAGATAAAAGCTCATTTAGGAACGACATGAACATGCTGCGTAGGTAGCTGTTTATCAGTAAATATCTCCACTGAGATTAAGAAAAGCAGTAGCTTAATAAATTAAGTACTTCCTGGTATGGTTACTGTACTGGTAACTCCCCAAAAGAATCTGGATTGTAGTGAGGGAACAGATAAAAAAGCTCATTTAGGACCTGCACTTATGAAGAAGGTAGGCAGCTGTATATCAGGGAGTAAACCTTCTGAGAATAAAAACAGCTGGACCTTGTTAAGGTAATTACACAGGGGAAAGGATAATGTACTGGGATCTCCTCTGAACAATCTGATTTGTGGTGAGGGGAGAGAGATAAAAGCTCATTTAAGAACGACATGAACATGTTGCATACGTAGCTGTTTATCAGTAAATATCTCCACTGAGATTAAGAAAAGCAGTATCTTAATAAATTAAGTACTTCCTGGTATGGATACTGTACTGGTAACTCCCAAAAAGAATCTGGATTGTGGTGCGGGAACAGAGAAAAAAGCTCATTTAGGAACGACATGAACATGCTGCGTAGGTTGCTGTTTATCAGTAAATATCTCCACTGGGATTAAGAAAAGCAGTAGCTTTATAAATCAAGTACTTCCTGGTATGGTTACTGTACTGGTAACTCCCCAAAAGAATCTGGATTGTGGTGAGGGAACAGAGAAAAAAGCTCATTTAAGACCTGCACTTACGAAGGGGGTAGGCAGCTGTATATCAGGGAGTAAACCTTCTGAGAATAAAAACAGCTGGAGCTTGTTAAAGTAATTACACAGGGGAAAGGATAATGTACTGAAAACTCCTCAGAAGAATCTGATTTGTGGTGAGTTGAGAGAGATAAAAGCTCATTTAGGAACGACATGAACATGCTGCGTATGTAGCTGTTTATCAGTAAATATCTCCACTGAGATTAAGAAAAGCAGTAGCTTAATAAATTAAGTACTTCCTGGTATGGTTACTGTACTGGTAACTCCCCAAAAGAATCTGGAGTGTGGTGAGGGAACAGAGAAAAAAGCTCATTTAGGACCTGCACTTAAGAAGGGGATAGGCAGCTGTATATCAGGGAGTAAACTTTCTGAGAATAAAAACATCTGGAGCTTGTTAAGGTAATTACACAGGGGAAAGGATAATGTACTGGGAACTCCTCAGAAGAATCTGATTTTTGGTGAGGGGAGAGAGATAAACGCTCATTTAGGAACGACATGAACATGCTGCATAGGTAGCTGTTTATCAGTAAATATCTCCACTGAGATTAAGAAAAGCAGTAGCTTAATAAATTAAGTACTTCCTGGTATGGTTACTGTACTGGTAACTCCCCAAAAGAATCTGGATTGTGGTGAGGGAAGAGAGAAAAAAGCTCATTTAGGACCTACACTTACGAAGGGGGTAGGCAGCAGTATATCAGTGAGTAAACCTTCTGAGAATAAAAACAGCTGCATCTTGTTAAGGTAATTACACTGGGGAAAGGATAATGTACTGGGAACTCCTCCAAGAATCTGATTTGTGGTGAGGGGAGAGATATAAAAGCTCATTTAGGAACGACATGAACATGCTGCGTAGGTAGTTGTTTATCAGTAAATATCTCCACTGAGATTAAGAAAAGCAGTAGCTTAGTAAATTAAGTACTTCCTGGTATGGATACTGTACTGGTAACTCCCCAAAAGAATCTGGATTGTGGTGAGGGAACAGAGAAAAAAGCTCATTTAGGACCTGCACTTACGAAGGGGGTAGGCAGCTGTATATCAGGGAGTAAACCTTCTGAGAATAAAAACAGCTGGAGCTTGTTAAGGTAATTACACGGGGGAATGGATAATGTAATGGCAACTCCTCAGAAGAATCTGATTTGTGGTGAGGGGAGAGAGATAAAAGCTCATTAAGGAACGACATGGACATGCTGCGTAGGTAGCTGTTTATCAGTCAATATCTCCACGGAGATTAAGAAAAGCAGTAGCTTAATAAATTAAGTACTCCCTGTATGCATATTGTACTGGTAACTCCCCAAAAGAGTCTGAATTGTGGTGAGGGAACAGAGAAAAATGCTCATTTATGACCTGCACTTACGAAGGGCGTAGGCAGCTGTATATCAGGGAGTAAACCTTCTGAGAATAAAAACAGCTGGAGCTTGTTAAGGTAATTACACAGGGGAAAGGATAATGTACTGGGAACTCCTCAGAAGAATCTGATTTGTGGTGAGGGGAGAGAGATAAAAGCTCATTTAGGAACGACATGAACATGCTGCGTAGGTAGCAGTTTATCAGTAAATATCTCCACTGAGAATAAGAAAAGCAGTAGCTTAATAAATTAAGTACTTCGTGGTATGGTTACTGTACTGGTAACTCCCCAAAAGAATCTGGATTGTGGTGAGGGAACAGAGAAAATGCTCATTTAAGACCTGCACTTACGAAGGGGGTAGGCCCCAGTATATCAGGGAGTAAACCTTCTGAGAATAAAAACAGCTGGAGCTTGTTAAGGTAATTACACAGGGGAAAGGATAATGTACTGGGTACTCCTAAGAAGAATCTGATTTGTGGTGAGGGGAGAGAGATAAAAACTCATTTAGGAACGATATAAATATGCTGCGTATGTAGCTGTTTATCAGTAAATATCTCCACTTAGATTAAGAAAAGCAGTAGCTTAATAAATTAAGTAATTCCTGGTATGGTTACTGTACTGGTAACTCCCCAAAAGAATCTGGATTGTGGTGAGGGAACAGAGAAAAAAGCTCATTTAGGACCTGCACTTACGAAGAGGGTAGGCAGCTGTATATCAGGGAGTAAACCTTCTGAAAATAAAAAGAGCTGGAGCTTGTTAAGGTAATTACACAGGGGAAAGGATAATGTACTGGCAACTCCTCAGAAGAATGTGATTTGTGGTGAGGGGAGAGAGAAAAAAGCTCATTTAGGAACGACATGAACATGCTGCGTAGGTAGCTGTTTATCAGGAAACATCTCCACTGAGATTAAGAAGAGGAAGTAGCTTAATAAATTAAGTACTTCCTGGTATGGTTACTGTACTGGTAACTCCCCAAAAGAATCTGGATTGTGGTGAGGGAACAGAGAAAAAAGCTCATTTAGGTCCTGCACTTACGAAGGGGGTAGGCAGCTGTATATCAGGGAGTAAACCTTCTGAGAATAAAAACGGCTGGTGCTTGTTAAGGTAATTACACAGGGGAAAGGATAATGTACTGGGAACTCCTCAGAAGAATCTGATTTTTGGTGAGGGGAGAGAGATAAACGCTCATTTAGGAACGACATGAACATGCTGCATAGGTAGCTGTTTATCAGTAAATATCTCCACTGAGATTAAGAAAAGCAGTAGCTTAATAAATTAAGTACTTCCTGGTATGGTTACTGTACTGGTAACTCCCCAAAAGAATCTGGATTGTGGTGAGGGAAGAGAGAAAAAAGCTCATTTAGGACCTACACTTACGAAGGGGGTAGGCAGCAGTATATCAGTGAGTAAACCTTCTGAGAATAAAAACAGCTGCATCTTGTTAAGGTAATTACACTGGGGAAAGGATAATGTACTGGGAACTCCTCCAAGAATCTGATTTGTGGTGAGGGGAGAGATATAAAAGCTCATTTAGGAACGACATGAACATGCTGCGTAGGTAGTTGTTTATCAGTAAATATCTCCACTGAGATTAAGAAAAGCAGTAGCTTAATAAATTAAGTACTTCCTGGTATGGATACTGTACTGGTAACTCCCCAAAAGAATCTGGATTGTGGTGAGGGAACAGAGAAAAAAGCTCATTTAGGACCTGCACTTACGAAGGGGGTAGGCAGCTGTATATCAGGGAGTAAACCTTCTGAGAATAAAAACAGCTGGAGCTTGTTAAGGTAATTACACGGGGGAATGGA
This sequence comes from Perognathus longimembris pacificus, assembly GCF_023159225.1. Lineage (NCBI taxonomy): Eukaryota > Metazoa > Chordata > Mammalia > Rodentia > Heteromyidae > Perognathus > Perognathus longimembris. Next base: position 10,426 of record NW_025961854.1, on the reverse strand, counting down.
TAATGTAATGGCAACTCCTCAGAAGAATCTGATTTGTGGTGAGGGGAGAGAGATAAAAGCTCATTAAGGAACGACATGGACATGCTGCGTAGGTAGCTGTTTATCAGTCAATATCTCCACGGAGATTAAGAAAAGCAGTAGCTTAATAAATTAAGTACTCCCTGTATGCATATTGTACTGGTAACTCCCCAAAAGAGTCTGAATTGTGGTGAGGGAACAGAGAAAAATGCTCATTTATGACCTGCACTTACGAAGGGCGTAGGCAGCTGTATATCAGGGAGTAAACCTTCTGAGAATAAAAACAGCTGGAGCTTGTTAAGGTAATTACACAGGGGAAAGGATAATGTACTGGGAACTCCTCAGAAGAATCTGATTTGTGGTGAGGGGAGAGAGATAAAAGCTCATTTAGGAACGACATGAACATGCTGCGTAGGTAGCAGTTTATCAGTAAATATCTCCACTGAGAATAAGAAAAGCAGTAGCTTAATAAATTAAGTACTTCGTGGTATGGTTACTGTACTGGTAACTCCCCAAAAGAATCTGGATTGTGGTGAGGGAACAGAGAAAATGCTCATTTAAGACCTGCACTTACGAAGGGGGTAGGCCCCAGTATATCAGGGAGTAAACCTTCTGAGAATAAAAACAGCTGGAGCTTGTTAAGGTAATTACACAGGGGAAAGGATAATGTACTGGGTACTCCTAAGAAGAATCTGATTTGTGGTGAGGGGAGAGAGATAAAAACTCATTTAGGAACGATATAAATATGCTGCGTATGTAGCTGTTTATCAGTAAATATCTCCACTTAGATTAAGAAAAGCAGTAGCTTAATAAATTAAGTAATTCCTGGTATGGTTACTGTACTGGTAACTCCCCAAAAGAATCTGGATTGTGGTGAGGGAACAGAGAAAAAAGCTCATTTAGGACCTGCACTTACGAAGAGGGTAGGCAGCTGTATATCAGGGAGTAAACCTTCTGAAAATAAAAAGAGCTGGAGCTTGTTAAGGTAATTACACAGGGGAAAGGATAATGTACTGGCAACTCCTCAGAAGAATGTGATTTGTGGTGAGGGGAGAGAGAAAAAAGCTCATTTAGGAACGACATGAACATGCTGCGTAGGTAGCTGTTTATCAGGAAACATCTCCACTGAGATTAAGAAGAGGAAGTAGCTTAATAAATTAAGTACTTCCTGGTATGGTTACTGTACTGGTAACTCCCCAAAAGAATCTGGATTGTGGTGAGGGAACAGAGAAAAAAGCTCATTTAGGTCCTGCACTTACGAAGGGGGTAGGCAGCTGTATATCAGGGAGTAAACCTTCTGAGAATAAAAACGGCTGGTGCTTGTTAAGGTAATTACACAGGGAAAGGATAATGTACTGGGAACTCCTCAGAAGAATCTGATTTGTGGTGAGGGGAGAGAGATAAAAGCTCATTTAGGAACGACATGAACATGCTGCGTAAGTAGCTGTTTATCAGTAAATATCTCCACTGAGATTAAGAAAACCAGTAGCTAAATAAATTAAGTACTTCCTGGGATGGTTACTGTACTGGTAACTCCCCAAAAGAATCTGGATTGTGGTGAGGGAACAGAGAAAAAAGCTCATTTAGGACCTGCACTTACGAAGGGGGTAGGCAGCTGTATATCAGGGAGTAAACCTTCTGAGAATAAAAACAGCTGGAGCTTGTTAAGGTAATTACACAGGGGAACGGATAATGTACTGGGAACTCCTCAGAAGAATCTGATTTTTGGTGAGGGGAGAGAGATAAACGCTCATTTAGGAACGACATGAACATGCTGCGTAGATAGCTGTTTATCAGTAAATATCTCCACTGAGATTAAGAAAAGCAGTAGCTTAATAAATTAAGTACTTCCTGGTATGGATACTGTACTGGTAACTCCCCAAAAGAATCTGGATTGTGGTGAGGGAACAGAGAAAAAAGCTCATTTAGGACCTGCACTTACGAAGGGGGTAGGCAGCTGTATATCAGGGAGTAAATCTTCTGAGAATAAAAACAGCTGGAGCTTGTTAAGGTAATTACACAGGGGAAAGGATAATGTACTGGGAACTCCTCAGAAGAATCTGATTTGTGGTGAGGGGAGAGAGATAAAAGCTCATTTAGGAACGACATGAACATGCTGCATACGTAGCTGTTTATCAGTAAATATCTCCACTGAGATTAAGAAAAGCAGTAGCTTAATAAATTAAGTATTTCCTGGTATGGATACTGTACTGGTAACTCCCAAAAGAATCTGGAGTGTGGTGAGGGAACAGAGAAAAAAGCTCATTTAGGAACGACATGAACATGCTGCATAGGTAGCTGTTTATCAGTAAATATCTCCACTGAGATTAAGAAAAGCAGTAGCTTAATAAATTAAGTACTTCCTGTTATGGTTACTATATTGGTAACTCCCCAAAAGAATCTGGATTTTGGTGAAGGAACAGAGAAAAAAGCTCATTTAAACCTGCACTTACGAAGGGGGTAGGCAGCTATATATCAGGGAGTAAACATTCTGAGAATATAAACAGCTGGAGCTTGTTAAGGTAATTACACAGGGGAAAGGATTATGTACTGGGAAATCCTCAGAAGATTCTGAATTGTGGTGAGGGGAGCGAGATAAAAGCTCATTTAAGTACGACATGTACATGCTGCGTAGGTAGCTGTTTATCAGTAAATATCTCCACTGAGATTAAGAAAAGCAGTAGCTTAATAAATTAAGTACTTCCTGGTATGGTTACTGTACTGGTAACTCCCCAAAAGAATCTGGATTGTGGTGAGGGAACAGAGAAAAAAGCTCATTTAAGACCTGCACTTACGAAGGGGGTAGGCAGCTGTATATCAGGGAGTAAACCTTCTGAGAATAAAAACAGCTGGAGCTTGTTAAGTAATTACACAGGGGAAAGGATAATGTACTGAAAACTCCTCAGAAGAATCTGATTTGTGGTGAGTTGAGAGAGATAAAAGCTCATTTAGGAACGACATGAACATGCTGCGTATGTAGCTGTTTATCAGTAAATATCTCCACTGAGATTAAGAAAAGCAGTAGCTTAATAAATTAAGTACTTCCTGGTATGGTTACTGTACTGGTAACTCCCCAAAAGAATCTGGAGTGTGGTGAGGGAACAGAGAAAAAAGCTCATTTAGGACCTGCACTTAAGAAGGGGATAGGCAGCTGTATATCAGGGAGTAAACTTTCTGAGAATAAAAACATCTGGAGCTTGTTAAGGTAATTACACAGGGGAAAGGATAATGTACTGGGAACTCCTCAGAAGAATCTGATTTTTGGTGAGGGGAGAGAGATAAACGCTCATTTAGGAACGACATGAACATGCTGCGTAGGTAGCTGTTTATCAGTAAATATCTCCACTGAGATTAAGAAAAGCAGTAGCTTAATAAATTAAGTACTCCCTGTATGCATATTGTACTGGTAACTCCCCAAAAGAGTCTGAATTGTGGTGAGGGAACAGAGAAAAATGCTCATTTATGACCTGCACTTACGAAGGGCGTAGGCAGCTGTATATCAGGGAGTAAACCTTCTGAGAATAAAAACAGCTGGAGCTTGTTAAGGTAATTACACAGGGGAAAGGATAATGTACTGGGAACTCCTCAGAAGAATCTGATTTGTGGTGAGGGGAGAGAGATAAAAGCTCATTTAGGAACGACATGAACATGCTGCGTAGGTAGCAGTTTATCAGTAAATATCTCCACTGAGAATAAGAAAAGCAGTAGCTTAATAAATTAAGTACTTCGTGGTATGGTTACTGTACTGGTAACTCCCCAAAGAATCTGGATTGTGGTGAGGGAACAGAGAAAATGCTCATTTAAGACCTGCACTTACGAAGGGTGTAGGCCCCAGTATATCAGGGAGTAAACCTTCTGAGAATAAAAACAGCTGGAGCTTGTTAAGGTAATTACACAGGGAAAGGATAATGTACTGGGTACTCCTAAGAAGAATCTGATTTGTGGTGAGGGAGAGAGATAAAAACTCATTTAGGAACGATATAAATATGCTGCGTATGTAGCTGTTTATCAGTAAATATCTCCACTTAGATTAAGAAAAGCAGTAGCTTAATAAATTAAGTAATTCCTGGTATGGTTACTGTACTGGTAACTCCCCAAAAGAATCTGGATTGTGGTGAGGGAACAGAGAAAAAAGCTCATTTAGGACCTGCACTTACGAAGAGGGTAGGCAGCTGTATATCAGGGAGTAAACCTTCTGAAAATAAAAAGAGCTGGAGCTTGTTAAGGTAATTACACAGGGGAAAGGATAATGTACTGGCAACTCCTCAGAAGAATGTGATTTGTGGTGAGGGGAGAGAGAAAAAAGCTCATTTAGGAACGACATGAACATGCTGCGTAGGTAGCTGTTTATCAGGAAACATCTCCACTGAGATTAAGAAGAGGAAGTAGCTTAATAAATTAAGTACTTCCTGGTATGGTTACTGTACTGGTAACTCCCCAAAAGAATCTGGATTGTGGTGAGGGAACAGAGAAAAAAGCTCATTTAGGTCCTGCACTTACGAAGGGGGTAGGCAGCTGTATATCAGGGAGTAAACCTTCTGAGAATAAAAACGGCTGGTGCTTGTTAAGGTAATTACACAGGGGAAAGGATAATGTACTGGGAACTCCTCAGAAGAATCTGATTTGTGGTGAGGGAGAGAGATAAAAGCTCATTTAAGAACGACATGAACATGCTGCGTAAGTAGCTGTTTATCAGTAAATATCTCCACTGAGATTAAGAAAACCAGTAGCTAAATAAATTAAGTACTTCCTGGGATGGTTACTGTACTGGTAACTCCCCAAAAGAATCTGGATTGTGGTGAGGGAACAGAGAAAAAGCTCATTTAGGACCTGCACTTACGAAGGGGGTAGGCAGCTGTATATCAGGGAGTAAACCTTCTGAGAATAAAAACAGCTGGAGCTTGTTAAGGTAATTACACAGGGGAACGGATAATGTACTGGAACTCCTCAGAAGAATCTGATTTTTGGTGAGGGGAGAGAGATAAACGCTCATTTAGGAACGACATGAACATGCTGCGTAGATAGCTGTTTATCAGTAAATATCTCCACTGAGATTAAGAAAAGCAGTAGCTTAATAAATTAAGTACTTCCTGGTATGGATACTGTACTGGTAACTCCCCAAAAGAATCTGGATTGCGGTGAGGGAACAGAGAAAAAAGCTCATTTAGGACCTGCACTTACGAAGGGGGTAGGCAGCTGTATATCAGGGAGTAAATCTTCTGAGATTAAAAACAGCTGGAGCTTGTTAAGGTAATTACACAGGGGAAAGGATAATGTACTGGGAACTCCTCAGAAGAATCTGATTTGTAGTGAGGGGAGAGAGATAAAAGCTCATTTAGGAACGACATGAACATGCTGCATACGTAGCTGTTTATCAATAAATATCTCCACTGAGATTAAGAAAAGCAGTAGCTTAATAAATTAAGTATTTCCTGGTATGGATACTGTACTGGTAACTCCCCAAAAGAATCTGGAGTGTGGTGAGGGAACAGAGAAAAAAGCTCATTTAGGAACGACATGAACATGCTGCATAGGTAGCTGTTTATCAGTAAATATCTCCACTGAGATTAAGAAAAGCAGTAGCTTAATAAATTAAGTACTTCCTGTTATGGTTACTATATTGGTAACTCCCAAAAGAATCTGGATTTTGGTGAAGGAACAGAGAAAAAAGCTCATTTAAACCTGCACTTACGAAGGGGGTAGGCAGCTATATATCAGGGAGTAAACATTCTGAGAATATAAACAGCTGGAGCTTGTTAAGGTAATTACACAGGGGAAAGGATTATGTACTGGGAAATCCTCAGAAGATTCTGAATTGTGGTGAGGGGAGCGAGATAAAAGCTCATTTAAGTACGACATGTACATGCTGCGTAGGTAGCTGTTTATCAGTAAATATCTCCACTGAGATTAAGAAAAGCAGTAGCTTAATAAATTAAGTACTTCCTGGTATGGTTACTGTACTGGTAACTCCCCAAAAGAATCTGGATTGTGGTGAGGGAACAGAGAAAAAAGCTCATTTAAGACCTGCACTTACGAAGGGGGTAGGCAGCTGTATATCAGGGAGTAAACCTTCTGAGAATAAAAACAGCTGGAGCTTGTTAAAGTAATTACACAGGGGAAAGGATAATGTACTGAAAACTCCTCAGAAGAATCTGATTTGTGGTGAGTTGAGAGAGATAAAAGCTCATTTAGGAACGACATGAACATGCTGCGTATGTAGCTGTTTATCAGTAAATATCTCCACTGAGATTAAGAAAAGCAGTAGCTTAATAAATTAAGTACTTCCTGGTATGGTTACTGTACTGGTAACTCCCCAAAAGAATCTGCATTGTGGTGAGGGAAGAGAGAAAAAAGCTCATTTAGGACCTACACTTACGAAGGGGGTAGGCAGCAGTATATCAGTGAGTAAACCTTCTGAGAATAAAAACAGCTGCATCTTGTTAAGGTAATTACACTGGGAAAGGATAATGTACTGGGAACTCCTCCAAGAATCTGATTTGTGGTGAGGGGAGAGATAAAAAAGCTCATTTAGGAACGACATGAACATGCTGCGTAGGTAGTTGTTTATCAGTAAATATCTCCACTGAGATTAAGAAAAGCAGTAGCTTAATAAATTAAGTACTTCCTGGTATGGATACTGTACTGGTAACTCCCCAAAAGAATCTGGATTGTGGTGAGGGAACAGAGAAAAAAGCTCATTTAGGACCTGCACTTACGAAGGGGGTAGGCAGCTGTATATCAGGGAGTAAACCTTCTGAGAATAAAAACAGCTGGAGCTTGTTAAGGTAATTACACAGGGGAATGGATAATGTACTGGCAACTCCTCAGAAGAATCTGATTTGTGGTGAGGGGAGAGAGATAAAAGCTCATTAAGGAACGACATGGACATGCTGCGTAGGTAGCTGTTTATCAGTCAATATCTCCACGGAGATTAAGAAAAGCAGTAGCTTAATAAATTAAGTACTCCCTGTATGCATATTGTACTGGTAACTCCCCAAAAGAGTCTGAATTGTGGTGAGGGAACAGAGAAAAATGCTCATTTATGACCTGCACTTACGAAGGGCGTAGGCAGCTGTATATCAGGGAGTAAACCTTCTGAGAATAAAAACAGCTGGAGCTTGTTAAGGTAATTACACAGGGGAAAGGATAATGTACTGGGAACTCCTCAGAAGAATCTGATTTGTGGTGAGGGGAGAGAGATAAAAGCTCATTTAGGAACGACATGAACATGCTGCGTAGGTAGCAGTTTATCAGTAAATATCTCCACTGAGAATAAGAAAAGCAGTAGCTTAATAAATTAAGTACTTCGTGTATGGTTACTGTACTGGTAACTCCCCAAAAGAATCTGGATTGTGGTGAGGGAACAGAGAAAATGCTCATTTAAGACCTGCACTTACGAAGGGGGTAGGCCCCAGTATATCAGGGAGTAAACCTTCTGAGAATAAAAACAGCTGGAGCTTGTTAAGGTAATTACACAGGGGAAAGGATAATGTACTGGGTACTCCTAAGAAGAATCTGATTTGTGGTGAGGGGAGAGAGATAAAAACTCATTTAGGAACGATATAAATATGCTGCGTATGTAGCTGTTTATCAGTAAATATCTCCACTTAGATTAAGAAAAGCAGTAGCTTAATAAATTAAGTAATTCCTGGTATGGTTACTGTACTGGTAACTCCCCAAAAGAATCTGGATTGTGGTGAGGGAACAGAGAAAAAAGCTCATTTAGGACCTGCACTTACGAAGAGGGTAGGCAGCTGTATATCAGGGAGTAAACCTTCTGAAAATAAAAAGAGCTGGAGCTTGTTAAGGTAATTACACAGGGGAAAGGATAATGTACTGGCAACTCCTCAGAAGAATGTGATTTGTGGTGAGGGGAGAGAGAAAAAAGCTCATTTAGGAACGACATGAACATGCTGCGTAGGTAGCTGTTTATCAGGAAACATCTCCACTGAGATTAAGAAGAGGAAGTAGCTTAATAAATTAAGTACTTCCTGGTATGGTTACTGTACTGGTAACTCCCCAAAAGAATCTGGATTGTGGTGAGGGAACAGAGAAAAAAGCTCATTTAGGTCCTGCACTTACGAAGGGGGTAGGCAGCTGTATATCAGGGAGTAAACCTTCTGAGAATAAAAACGGCTGGTGCTTGTTAAGGTAATTACACAGGGGAAAGGATAATGTACTGGGAACTCCTCAGAAGAATCTGATTTGTGGTGAGGGGAGAGAGATAAAAGCTCATTTAGGAACGACATGAACATGCTGCGTAAGTAGCTGTTTATCAGTAAATATCTCCACTGAGATTAAGAAAACCAGTAGCTAAATAAATTAAGTACTTCCTGGGATGGTTACTGTACTGGTAACTCCCCAAAAGAATCTGGATTGTGGTGAGGGAACAGAGAAAAAAGCTCATTTAGGACCTGCACTTACGAAGGGGGTAGGCAGCTGTATATCAGGGAGTAAACCATCTGAGAATAAAAACAGCTGGAGCTTGTTAAGGTAATTACACAGGGGAACGGATAATGTACTGGGAACTCCTCAGAAGAATCTGATTTTTGGTGAGGGGAGAGAGATAAACGCTCATTTAGGAACGACATGAACATGCTGCGTAGATAGCTGTTTATCAGTAAATATCTCCACTGAGATTAAGAAAAGCAGTAGCTTAATAAATTAAGTACTTCCTGGTATGGATACTGTACTGGTAACTCCCCAAAAGAATCTGGATTGTGGTGAGGGAACAGAGAAAAAAGCTCATTTAGGACCTGCACTTACAAAGGGGGTAGGCAGCTGTATATCAGGGAGTAAACCTTCTGAGAATAAAAACAGCTGGAGCTTGTTAAGGTAATTACACAGGGGAAAGGATAATGTACTGGCAACTCCTCAGAAGAATCTGATTTGTGGTGAGGGGAGAGAGATAAAAGCTCATAAGGAACGACATGGACATGCTGCGTAGGTAGCTGTTTATCAGTCAATATCTCCACGGAGATTAAGAAAAGCAGTAGCTTAATAAATTAAGTACTCCCTGTATGCATATTGTACTGGTAACTCCCCAAAAGAGTCTGGATTGTGGTGAGGGAACAGAGAAAAATGCTCATTTATGACCTGCACTTACGAAGGGGGTAGGCAGCTGTATATCAGGGAGTAAACCTTCTGAGAATAAAAACAGCTGGAGCTTGTTAAGGTAATTACACAGGGGAAAGGATAATGTACTGGGAACTCCTCAGAAGAATCTGATTTGTGGTGAGGGGAGAGAGATAAAAGCTCATTTAGGAACGACATGAACATGCTGCGTAGGTAGCAGTTTATCAGTAAATATCTCCACTGAGATTAAGAAAAGCAGTAGCTTAATAAATTAAGTACTTCGTGGTATCGTTACTGTACTGGTAACTCCCAAAAGAATCTGGATTGTGGTGAGGGAACAGAGAAAAAAGCTCATTTAGGACCTGCACTTACGAAGGGGGTAGGCAGCTGTATATCAGGGAGTAAACCTTCTGAGAATAACAACAGCTGGAGCTTGTTAAGGTAATTACACAGGGGAAAGGATAATGTACTGGAAACTCCTCAGAAGAATCTGCTTTTTGGTGAGGGGAGAGAGATAAACGCTCATTTAGGAACGACATGAACATGCTGCGTAGGTAGCTGTTTATCAGTAAATATCTCCACTGAGATTAAGAAAAGGAGTAGCTTAATAAATTAAGTACTTCCTGGTATGGTTACTGTACTGGTAACTCCCCAAAAGTATCTGGATTGTGGTGAGGGAAGAGAGAAAAAAGCTCATTTAGGACCCACACTTACGAAGGGGGTAGGCAGCAATATATCAGTGAGTAAACCTTCTGAGAATAAAAAGAGCTGCATCTTGTTAAGGTAATTACACTGGGGAAAGGATAATGTACTGGGAACTCCTCAGAAGAATCTGATTTGTGGTGAGGGGAGAGAGATAAAAGCTCATTTAGGAACGACATGAACATGCTGCGTAGGTAGCAGTTTATCAGTAAATATCTCCACTGAGATTAAGAAAAGCTGTAGCTTAATAAATTAAGTACTTCGTGGTATGGTTACTGTACTGGTAACTCCCCAAAAGAATCTGGATTGTGGTGAGGGAACAGAGAAAAAAGCTCATTTAAGACCTGCACTTACGAAGGGGGTAGGCCCCAGTATATCAGGGAGTAAACCTTCTGAGATAAAAACATCTGGAGCTTGTTAAGGTAATTACACAGGGGAAAGGATAATGTGCTGGGAACTCCTCAGAAGAATCTGATTTGTGGTGAGGGGAGAGAGATAAAAACTCATTTAATAACGATATAATTATGCTGCGTATGTAGCTGTTTATCAGTAAATATCTCCACTTAGATTAAGAAAAGCAGTAGCTTAATAAATTAAGTAATTCCTGGTATGGTTACTGTACTGGTAACTC
>NW_025961853.1:0-35774 GCF_023159225.1 Perognathus longimembris pacificus | reverse complement strand
GAACATGCTGCGTAGGTAGCTGTTTATCAGTAAATATCTCCTCTGAGATTAAGAAAAGCAGTAGCTTAATAAATTAAGTACTTCCTGGTATGGTTACTGTACTGGTAACTCCCCAAAAGAATCTGGATTGTGTTGAGGGAACAGATAAAAAAGCTCATTTAAGACCTGCACTTACGAAGGGGGTAGGCAGCTCTATATCAGGGAGTAAACCGTCTGAGAATAAAAACAGCTGGAGCTTGTTAAGGTAATTACACAGGGGAAAGGATAATGTAGTGGGAACTCCTCAGAAGAATCTGATTTGTGGTGAGGGGAAAGAGATAAAAGCTCATTTAGGAACGACATGAACATGCTCCGTAGGTAGCTGTTTATCAGTAAATATCTCCACTGAGATTAAGAAAAGCAGTAGCTTAATAAATTAAGTACTTCCTGGTATGGTTACTGTACTGGTAACTCCCCAAAAGAATCTGGATTGTGGTGAGGGAACAGAGAAAAAAGCTCATTTAGGACCTGCACTTACGATGGGGTTAGGCAGTTTTTTTTCATGGAGTAAACCTTCTGAGAATAAAAACAGCTGGAGCTTGTTAAGGTAATTACACAGGGGAAAGGATAATGTACTGGGAACTCCTCAGAAGAATCTGATTTGTGGTGAGGGGAGAGAGATAAAAGCTCATTTAGGAACGACATGAACATGCTGCGTAGGTAGCTGTTTATCAGTAAATATCTCCACTGAGATTAAGAAAAGCAGTAGCTTAATAAATTAAGTACTTCCTGGTATGGTTACTGTACTGGTAACTCCCCAAAAGAATCTGGATTGTGGTGAGGGAACAGAGAAAAAAGCTGATTTAGGACATGCACTGACGAAGGGGGTAGGCAGCTGTACATCAGGGTGTAACCTTCTGAGAATAAAAACAGCTGGAGCTTCTTAAGGTAATTACACAGGGGAAAGGATAACGTACTGGGAACTCCTCAGAAGAATCTGATTTGTGGTGAGGGGAGAGAGATAAAAGCTCATTTAGGAACGACATGAACATGCTGCGTAGGTAGCTGTTTATCAGTAAATATCTCCACTGAGATTAAGAAAAGCAGTAGCTTAATAAATTAAGTACTTCCTGGTATGGTTACTGTACTGGTAACTCCCCAAAAAATCTGGATTGTGGTGAGGGAACAGATAAAAAAGCTCATTTAGGACCTGCACTTACGAAGGGGGTAGGCAAGTGTATATCAGGGAGTAAACCTTCTGAGAATAAAAACAGCTGGAGCTTGTTAAGGTAATTACACAGGGGAAAGGATAATGTACTGGGAACTCCTCAGAAGAATCTGATTTGTGGTGAGGGGAGAGATAAAAGCTCATTTAGGAACGACATGAACATGCTGCGTAGGTAGCTGTTTATCAGTAAATATCTCCACTGAGATTAAGAAAAGCAGTAGCTTAATAAATTAAGTACTTCCTGGTATGGTTACTGTACTGGTAACTCCCCAAAAGAATCTGGATTGTGGTGAGGGAACAGAGAAAAAAGCTCATTTAGGAACGACATGAACATGCTGCGTACATAGCTGTTTATCAGTAAATATCTCCACTGAGATTAAGAAAAGCAGTAGCTTAATAAATTAAGTACTTCCTGGTATGGTTACTGTACTGGTAACTCCCCAAAAGAATCTGGATTGTAGCGAGGGAACAGAGAAAAAAGCTCATTTAGGACCTGCACTTACGAAGGGGGTAGGCAGCTGTATATCAGGGAGTAAACCTTCTGAGAATAAAAACAGCTGGAGCTTGTTAAGGTAATTACACAGGGGAAAGGATAATGTACTGGGAACTCCTCAGAAGAATCTGATTTGTGGTGAGGGAGAGAGATAAAAGATCATTTAAGAACGAGATGAACATGCTGCATACGTAGCTGTTTATCAGTAAATATCTCCACTGAGATTAAGAAAAGCAGTAGCTTAATAAATTAAGTACTTCCTGGAATGGTTACTGTACTGGCAACTCCCCAAAAGAATCTGGATTGTGGTGAGGGAACAGAGAAAAAAGCTCATTTAGGACCTGCACTTACGAAGGGGGTAGGCAGCTTTATTTCAGGGAGTAAACCTTCTGAGAATAAAAACAGCTGGAGCTTGTTAAGGTAATTACACAGGGGAAAGGATATTGTACTGGGAACTCCTCAGAAGAATCTGATTTGTGGTGAGGGGAGAGAGATAAAAGCTCATTTAGGAACGACATGAACATGCTGCGTAGGTAGCTGTTTATCAGTAAATATCTCCACTGAGATTAAGAAAAGCAGTAGCTTAATAAATTAAGTACTTCCTGGTATGGTTACTGTACTGGTAACTCCCCAAAAGAATCTGGATTGTGGTGAGGGAACAGAGAAAAAAGCTGATTTAGGACATGCACTGACGAAGGGGGTAGGCAGCTGTACATCAGGGTGTAACCTTCTGAGAATAAAAACAGCTGGAGCTTCTTAAGGTAATTACACAGGGGAAAGGATAACGTACTGGGAACTCCTCAGAAGAATCTGATTTGTGGTGAGGGGAGAGAGATAAAAGCTCATTTAGGAACGACATGAACATGCTGCGTAGGTAGCTGTTTATCAGTAAATATCTCCACTGAGATTAAGAAAAGCAGTAGCTTAATAAATTAAGTACTTCCTGGTATGGTTACTGTACTGGTAACTCCCCAAAGAATCTGGATTGTGGTGAGGGAACAGATAAAAAAGCTCATTTAGGACCTGCACTTACGAAGGGGGTAGGCAAGTGTATATCAGGGAGTAAACCTTCTGAGAATAAAAACAGCTGGAGCTTGTTAAGGTAATTACACAGGGGAAAGGATAATGTACTGGGAATTCCTCAGAAGAATCTGATTTGTGGTGAGGGGAGAGAGATAAAAGCTCATTTAAGAACGACATGAACATGCTGCATACGTAGCTGTTTATCAGTAAATATCTCCACTGAGATTAAGAAAAGCAGTAGCTTAATAAATTAAGTACTTCCTGGTATGGATCCTGTACTGGTAACTCCCCAAAAGAATCTGGATTGTGGTGAGGGAACAGAGAAAATAGCTCATTTAGGACCTGCACTTTCGAAGGGGGTAGGCAGCTGTATATCAGGGAGTAAACCTTCTGAGAATAAAAACAGCTGGAGCTTTTTAAGCTAATTACACAGGGGAAAGGATAATGTACTGGGAACTCCTCAGAAGATTCTGATTTGTGGTGAGGGGTGAAAGATAAAAGCTCATTTAGGAACGACATGAACATGCTGCGTAGGTAGCTGTTTATCACTAAATATCTCCACTGAGATTAAGAAAAGCAGTAGCTTAATAAATTAAGTACTTCCTGGTATGGTTACTGTACTGGTAACTCCCCTAAAGAATCTGAATTGTGGTGAGGGAACAGAGAAAAAATCTCATTTAGGACCTGCACTTACGAAGGGGGTAGGCAGCTGTATATCAGGGAGTAAACCTTCTGAGAATAAAAACAGCTGGAGCTTGTTAAGGTAATTACACAGGGGAAAGGATATTGTACTGGGAACTACTCACAAGAATCTGATTTGTGGTGAGAGGAGAGAGATAAAAGCTCATTTAGGAACGACATGAACATGCTGCATACGTAGCTGTTTATCAGTAAATATCTCCACTGAGATTAAGAAAAGCAGTAGCTTAATAAATTAAGTACTTCCTGGTATGGATACTGTACTGGTAACTCCTCAAAAGAGTCTGGATTGTGGTGAGGGAACAGAGAAAAAAGCTCATTTAGGAACGACATGAACATGCTGCGTAGGTAGCTGTTTATCAGTAAATATCTCCACTGAGATTAAGAAAAGCAGTAGCTTAATAAAGTAAGTACTTCCTGGTATGGTTACTGTACTGGTAACTGCCCAAAAGAATCTGGAATGTGGTGAGGGAACAGAGAAAAAAGCTCATATATGAGCTGCACTTACGAAGGGGGTAGGCAGGTGTATATCAGGGAGTATCGATTCTGAGAATAAAAACAGGTGGAGCTTGTTAAGGTAATTACACAGGGGAAAGGATAATGTACTGGGAACTCCTCAGAAGAATCTGATTTGTGGTGAGGGGAGGGAGATAAAAGCTCATTTAAGAACGACATGAACATGCTGCATACGTAGCTGTTTATCAGTAAATATCTATACTGAGATTAAGAAAAGCAGTAGCTTAATAAATTAAGTACTTCCTGGTATGGATACTGTACTGGTAACTCCAAAAAGAATCTGGATTGTGGTGAGGGAACAGAGAAAAAAGCTCATTTAGGACCGGCACTTATGAAGGGGGTAGGCAGCTGTATATCAGGGAGTAAACCTTCTGAGAATAAAAACAGCTGGAGCTTGTTAAGGTAATTACACAGGGGAAAGGATAATGTACTGGGAAATCCTCAGAAGAATCTGATTTGTGTTAAGGGGAGAGAGATAAAAGCTCATTTAGGAACGACATGAACGTGCTGGGTAGGTAGCTGTTTATCAGTAAATATCTCCACTGAGATTAAGAAAAGCAGTAGCTTAATAACTTAGAGTACTTCCTGGTATGGTTACTGTACTGGTAACTCCCCAAAAGAATCTGGATTGTGGTGAGGGAACAGAGAAAAAAGCTCATTTAGGACCTGCACTTACGAAGGGGTAGGCAGCTGTATATCAGGGAGTAAACCTTCTGAAGAATAAAAACAGCTGGAGCTTGTTAAGGTAATTACACAGTGGAAAGGATAATGTACTGGGAACTCCTCAGAAGAATCTGATTTGATTTGTGGTGACGGGAGAGAGATAAAGCTCATTTAGGAACGACATGAACATGCTGCGTAGGTAGCTGTTTATCAGTAAATATCTCCTCTGAGATTAAGAAAAGCAGTAGCTTAATAACTTAGAGTACTTCCTGGTATGGTTACTGTACTGGTAACTCCCCAAAAGAATCTGGATTGTGGTGAGGGAACAGAGAAAAAAGCTCATTTATGAGCTGCACATACGAAGGGGGTAGGCAGCTGTATATCAGGGAGTATCGATTCTGAGAATAAAAAGAGCTGGAGCTTGTTAAGGTAATTACACAGGGGAAAGGATAATGTACTGGGAACTCCTCAGAAGAATCTGATTTGTGGTGAGGGGAGGGAGATAAAAGCTCATTTAGGAACGACATGAACATGCGCATACGTAGCTGTTTATCAGTAAATATCTCCACTGAGATTAAGAAAAGCAGTAGCTTAATAACTTAGAGTACTTCCTGGTATGGTTACTGTACTGGTAACTCCCCAAAAGAATCTGGATTGTGGTGAGGTAACAGAGAAAAAAGCTCATTTAGGACCTGCACTTACGAAGGGGGTAGGCAGCTGTATATCAGGGAGTAAACCTTCTGAGAATCAAAACAGCTGGAGCTTGTTAAGGTAATTACACAGTGGAAAGAATAATGTACTGGGAACTCCTCAGAAGATTCTGATTTGTGGTGAGGGGAGAAAGATATAAGCTCATTTAGGAACGACATGAACATGCTGCATAGGTAGCTGTTTATCAGTAAATATCTCCACTGAGATTAAGAAAAGCAGTAGTTTAATAAATTAAGTACTTCCTGGTATGGTTACTGTACTGGTAACTCCCCAAAGAATCTGGATTGTGGTGAGGGAACAGAGAAAAAAGCTCATTTAGGACCTGCACTTACGAAGGGGGTAGGCAGTTGTATATCAGGGAGTAAATCTTCTGAGAATAAAAACAGCTGGAGCTTGTTAAGGTAATTACACAGGGAAAGGATAATGTACTGGGAACTCCTCAGAAGAATCTGATTTGTGATGAGGGGACAGAGATAAAAGCTCATTTAAGAACGGCATGAACATGCTGCGTAGGTAGCTGTTTATCAGTAAATATCTCCACTGAGATTAAGAAAAGCAGTAGCTTAATAAATTAAGTACTTCCTGGTATGGTTACTGTACTGGTAACTCCACAAAGAATCTGGATTGTGGTGAGGGAACAGAGAAAAAAGCTCATTTATGAGCTGCACTTTCGAATGGGGTAGGCAGCTGTATATCAGGGAGTTTCGATTCTGAGAATAAAAACAGCTGGAGCTTGTTAAGGTAATTACACAGGGGAAAGGATAATGTACTGGGAAGTCCTCAGAAGAATCTGACTTGTGGTGAGGGGAGAGAGATAAAAGCTCATTTAGTAACGACATGAACATGCTGCATACGTAGGTGTTTATCAGTAAATATCTCCACTGAGATTAAGAAAAGCAGTAGCTTAATAAATTAAGTACTTCCTGGTATGGATACTGTACTGGTAACTCCCCAAAAGAATCTGGAATGTGGTGAGGGAACAGAGAAAAAAGCTCATTTAGGACCTGCACTTACGAAGGGGGTAGGCAGCTGTATATCAGGGTGTAAACCTTCTGAGAATAAAAACAGCTGGAGCTTGTTAAGGTAATTACACAGGGGAAAGGATAAGGTACTGGGAACTCCTCAGAAGAATCTGATTTGTGGTGAGGGGAGAGAGATAAATGCTCATTTAGGAACGACATGAACATGCTGCGCACGTAGCTGTTTATCAGTAAATATCTACACTGAGATTAAGAAAAGCAGTAGCTTAATAAATTAAGTACTTCCTGGTATGGTTACTGTACTGGTAACTCCCCAAAAGAATCTGGATTGTGGTGAGGGAACAGAGAAAAAAGCTCATTTAGGACCTGCACTTACGAAGGGGTTAGGCAGTTGTATATCAGGGAGTAAACCTTCAGGGAATAAAAACAACTGGAGCTTGTTAAGGTAATTACACAGGGGAAAGGATTATGTACTGGAAACTCCTCAGAATAATCTGATTTGTGATGTGTGGAGAGAGATAAAACTCATTTATGAACGACATGAACATGCTGCGTAGGTAGCTGTTTATCAGTAAATATCTCCACTGAGATTAAGAAAAGCAGTAGCTTAATAAATTAAGTACTTAATGGTATGGATAGTTTACTGGTAACTCCCCAAAAGAATCTGGATTGTGGTGAGGAACCAGAGAAAAAAGCTCATTTAGGAACGCTGAACATGCTGCGTAGGTAGCTGTTTATCAGTAAATATCTCCACTGAGATAAGAAAATCAGTAACTTAGCTAAATTAAGTACTTCCTGGTATGGTTACTGTACTGGTAACTCCCCAAAAGTGTCTGGATTGTGGTGAGGGAACAGAGAAAAAAGCTCATTTAGGACCTGCACTTACGAAGGGGGTAGGCAGCTGTATATCAGGGAGTAAACCTTCGAGAATAAAAACAGCTAGAGCTGGTTAAGGTAATTACACAGGGGAAAGGATAATGAACTGGGAACTCCTCAGAAGAATCTGATTTGTGGTGAGGAGAGACATAGAAGCTCATTTAGGAACGACATGAACATGCTGCGTAGGTAGCTGTTTATCAGTAAATATCTCCACTGAGATTAAGAAAAGCAGTAGCTTAATGAATTAAGTACTTCCTGGTATGGTTACTGCACTGGTAACTCCCCAAAAGAATCTGGATTGTGGTGAGGGAACAGAGAAAATAGCTCATTTAGGACCTGCACTTTCGAAGGGGGTAGGCAGCTGTATATCAGGGAGTAAACCTTCTGAGAATAAAAACAGCTGGAGCTTTTTAAGCTAATTACACAGGGGAAAGGATAATGTACTGGGAACTCCTCAGAAGATTCTGATTTGTGGTGAGGGGAGAAAGATAAAAGCTCATTTAGGAACGACATGAACATGCTGCGTAGGTAGCTGTTTATCACTAAATATCTCTACTGAGATTAAGAAAAGCAGTAGCTTAATAAATTAAGTACTTCCTGGTATGGTTACTGTACTGGTAACTCCCCTAAAGAATCTGAATTGTGGTGAGGGAACAGAGAAAATAGCTCATTTAGGACCTGCACTTTCGAAGGGGGTAGGCAGCTGTATATCAGGGAGTAAACCTTCTGAGAATAAAAACAGCTGGAGCTTTTTAAGCTAATTACACAGGGGAAAGGATAATGTACTGGGAACTCTCAGAAGATTCTGATTTGTGGTGAGGGGAGAAAGATAAAAGCTCATTTAGGAACGACATGAACATGCTGCGTAGGTAGCTGTTTATCACTAAATATCTCCACTGAGATTAAGAAAAGCAGTAGCTTAATAAATTAAGTACTTCCTGGTATGGATACTGTACTGGTAACTCCCCAAAAGAGTCTGGATTGTGGTGAGGGAACAGAGAAAAAAGCTCATTTAGGAACGACATGAACATGCTGCGTAGGTAGCTGTTTATCAGTAAATATCTCCACTGAGATCAAGAAAAGCAGTAGCTTAATAAAGTAAGTACTTCCTGGTATGGTTACTGTACTGGTAACTGCCCAAAAGAATCTGGAATGTGGTGAGGGAACAGAGAAAAAAGCTCATATATGAGCTGCACTTACGAAGGGGGTAGGCAGGTGTATATCAGGGAGTATCGATTCTGAGAATAAAAACAGCTGGAGCTTGTTAAGGTAATTACACAGGGGAAAGGATAATGTACTGGGAACTCCTCAGAAGAATCTGATTTGTGGTGAGGGGAGGGAGATAAAAGCTCATTTAAGAACGACATGAACATGCTGCATACGTAGCTGTTTATCAGTAAATATCTATACTGAGATTAAGAAAAGCAGTAGCTTAATAAATTAAGTACTTCCTGGTATGGATACTGTACTGGTAACTCCAAAAAGAATCTGGATTGTGGTGAGGGAACAGAGAAAAAAGCTCATTTAGGACCGGCACTTATGAAGGGGGTAGGCAGCTGTATATCAGGGAGTAAACCTTCTGAGAATAAAAACAGCTGGAGCTTGTTAAGGTAATTACACAGGGGAAAGGATAATGTACTGGGAAATCCTCAGAAGAATCTGATTTGTGTTGAGGGGAGAGAGATAAAAGCTCATTTAGGAACGACATGAACGTGCTGGGTAGGTAGCTGTTTATCAGTAAATAGCTCCACTGAGATTAAGAAAAGCAGTAGCTTAATAACTTAGAGTACTTCCTGGTATGGTTACTGTACTGGTAACTCCCCAAAAGAATCTGGATTGTGGTGAGGGAACAGAGAAAAAAGCTCATTTAGGACCTGCACTTACGAAGGGGGTAGGCAGCTGTATATCAGGGAGTAAACCTTCTGAAGAATAAAAACAGCTGGAGCTTGTTAAGGTAATTACACAGTGGAAAGGATAATGTACTGGGAACTCCTCAGAAGAATTTGATTTGATTTGTGGTGACGGGAGAGAGATAAAGCTCATTTAGGAACGACATGAACATGCTGCGTAGGTAGCTGTTTATCAGTAAATATCTCCTCTGAGATTAAGAAAAGCAGTAGCTTAATAACTTAGAGTACTTCCTGGTATGTTTACTGTACTGGTAACTCCCCAAAAGAATCTGGATTGTGGTGAGGGAACAGAGAAAAAAGCTCATTTATGAGCTGCACATACGAAGGGGGTAGGCAGCTGTATATCAGGGAGTATCGATTCTGAGAATAAAAAGAGCTGGAGCTTGTTAAGGTAATTACACAGGGGAAAGGATAATGTACTGGGAACTCCTCAGAAGAATCTGATTTGTGGTGAGGGGAGGGAGATAAAAGCTCATTTAGGAACGACATGAACATGCGCATACGTAGCTGTTTATCAGTAAATATCTCCACTGAGATTAAGAAAAGCAGTAGCTTAATAACTTAGAGTACTTCCTGGTATGGTTACTGTACTGGTATCTCCCCAAAAGAATCTGGATTGTGGTGAGGTAACAGAGAAAAAAGCTCATTTAGGACCTGCACTTACGAAGGGGGTAGGCAGTTGTATATCAGGGAGTAAACCTTCTGAGAATAAAAACAGCTGGAGCTTGTTAAGGTAATTACACAGGGGAAAGGATAATGTACTGGGAACTCCTCAGAAGAATCTGATTTGTGATGAAGGGAGAGAGATAAAAGCTCATTTAGGAACGACATGAACATGCTGCGTAGGTAGCTGTTTATCAGTAAATATCTCCACTGAGATTAAGAAAAGCAGTAGCTTAATAAATTAAGTACTTCCTGGTATGGTTACTGTACTGGTAACTCCCCAAAGAATCTGGATTGTGGTGAGGGAACAGAGAAAAAAGCTCATTTAGGACCTGCACTTACGAAGGGGGTAGGCAGCTGTATATCAGGGAGTAAACCTTCTGAGAATCAAAACAGCTGGAGCTTGTTAAGGTAATTACACAGGGGAAAGGATAATGTACTGGAAACTCCTCAGAATAATCTGATTTGTGATGTGTGGAGAGAGATAAAACTCATTTATGAACGACATGAACATGCTGCGTAGGTAGCTGTTTATCAGTAAATATCTCCACTGAGATTAAGAAAAGCAGTAGCTTAATAAATTAAGTACTTAATGGTATGGATAGTTTACTGGTAACTCCCCAAAAGAATCTGGATTGTGGTGAGGAACCAGAGAAAAAAGCTCATTTAGGAACGCCATGAACATGCTGCGTAGGTAGCTGTTTATCAGTAAATATCTCCACTGAGATTAAGAAAATCAGTAACTTAATAAATTAAGTACTTCCTGGTATGGTTACTGTACTGGTAACTCCCCAAAAGTGTCTGGATTGTGGTGAGGGAACAGAGAAAAAAGCTCATTTAGGACCTGCACTTACGAAGGGGGTAGGCAGCTGTATATCAGGGAGTAAACCTTCTGAGAATAAAAACAGCTAGAGCTGGTTAAGGTAATTACACAGGGGAAAGGATAATGAACTGGGAACTCCTCAGAAGAATCTGATTTGTGGTGAGGGGAGAGACATAGAAGCTCATTTAGGAACGACATGAACATGCTGCGTAGGTAGCTGTTTATCAGTAAATATCTCCACTGAGATTAAGAAAAGCAGTAGCTTAATGAATTAAGTACTTCCTGGTATGGTTACTGCACTGGTAACTCCCCAAAAGAATCTGGATTGTGGTGAGGGAACAGAGAAAAAAGCTCATTTAGGACCTGCACTTACAAAGGGGGTAGGCAGCTGTATATCCGGGAGTAAACCTTCTGAGAATAAAAACAGCTGGAGCTTGTTAAGGTAATTACACAGGGGAAAGGATAATGTACTGGGAACTCCTCAGAAGAATCTGATTTGTGGTGAGGGGAGAGAGATAAAAGCTCATTAAGAACGACATGAACATGCTGCGTAGGTAGCTGTTTATCAGTAAATATCTCCATTGAGATTAAGAAAAGCAGTAGCTTAATAAATTAAGTACTTCCTGGTATGGTTACAGTACTGGTAACTCCCCAAAAGAATCTGGATTGTGGTGAGGGAACAGAGAAAAAAGCTCATTTAGGACCTGCACTTACGAAGGGGTAGGCAGCTGTATATCAGGGAGTAAACCTTCTGAGAATCAAAACAGCTGGAGCTTGTTAAGGTAATTACACAGGGGAAAGGATAATGTACTGGGAACTCCTCAGAAGATTCTGATTTGTGGTGAGGGGAGAGAGATAAAAGCTCATTTAGGAACGACATGAACATGCTGCGTAGGTAGCTGTTTATGAGTAAATATCTCCACTGAGATTAAGAAAAGCAGTAGCTTAATAAATTAAGTACCTCCTGGTATGGATACTGTACTGGTAACTCCCCAAAACAATCTAGATTGTGGTGAGGGAACAGAGAAAAAAGCTCATTTAGGAACGACATGAACATGCTGCGTAGGTAGCTGTTTATCAGTAAATAAATCCACTGAGATTAAGAAAATCAGTAGCATAATAAATTAAGTACTTCCTGGTATGGTTACTGTACTGATAACTCCCCAAAAGAATCTGGATTTTGGTTAGGGAACAGAGAAAAAGCTCATTAAGACCTGCACTTACGAAGGGGGTAGGCAGCTGTATATAAGGGAGTAAACCTTCTGAGAATAAAAACAGCTGGAGCTTGTTAAGGTAATTACACAGGGGAAAGTATAATGTACTGGGAACTCTTCAGAAGAATCTGATTTGGGTTGAGGGGAGAGAGATAAAAGCTCATTAAGGAACGACATGAACATGCTGCGTAGGTAGCTGTTTATCAATAAATATCTCCACTGAGATAAAGAAAAGCAGTAGCTTAATAAATTAAGTACTTCCTGGTATGGTTACTGTACTGGTAACTCCCCAAAAGAATCTGGATTGTGGTGAGGGAACAGAGAAAAAAGCTCATATAGGACCTGCACTTACGAAGGGGGTAGGCAGCTGTATATCAGGGAATAAACCTTCTGAGAATAAAAACAGCTGGAGCTTGTTAAGGTAATTACACAGGGGAAAGGATAATGTACTGGGAACTCCTCAGAAGAATCTGATTTGTGGTGAGGGGAGAGAGATAAAAGCTCATTTAGGAACCTCATGAATATGCTGCATAGGTAGCTGTTTATCAGTAAATATCGCCAATGAGATTAAGAAAAGCAGTAGCTTAATAAATTAAGTACTTCCTGGTATGGATACTGTACTGGTAACTCCCCAAAAGTATCTGGATTGTGGTGAGGGAACAGAGAAAAAAGCTCATTTATGAGCTGCACTTTCGAATGGGGTAGGCAGCTGTATATCAGGGAGTTTCGATTCTGAGAATAAAAACAGCTGGAGCTTGTTAAGGTAATTACACAGGGGAAAGGATAATGTACTGGGAAGTCCTCAGAAGAATCTGACTTGTGGTGAGGGGAGAGAGATAAAAGCTCATTTAGTAACGACATGAACATGCTGCATACGTAGGTGTTTATCAGTAAATATCTCCACTGAGATTAAGAAAAGCAGTAGCTTAATAAATTAAGTACTTCCTGGTATGGATACTCTACTGGTAACTCCCCAAAAGAATCTGGATTGTGGTGAGGGAACAGAGAAAAAAGCTCATTTAAGACCTGCACTTACGAAGGGGGTAGGCAGCTGTATATCAGGGAGTAAACCTTCTGAGAATAAAAACAGCTGGAGCTTTTTAAGCTAATTACACAGGGGAAAGGATAATGTACTGGGAACTCCTCAGAAGATTCTGATTTGTGGTGAGGGGAGAAAGATAAAAGCTCATTTAGGAACGACATGAACATGCTGCGTAGGTAGCTGTTTATCACTAAATATCTCCACTGAGATTAAGAAAAGCAGTAGCTTAATAAATTAAGTACTTCCTGGTATGGTTACTGTACTGGTAACTCCCCTAAAGAATCTGAATTGTGGTGAGGGAACAGAGAAAAAATCTCATTTAGGACCTGCACTTACGAAGGGGGTAGGCAGCTGTATATCAGGGAGTAAACCTTCTGAGAATAAAAACAGCTGGAGCTTGTTAAGGTAATTACACAGGGGAAAGGATATTGTACTGGGAACTACTCACAAGAATCTGATTTGTGGTGAGGGGAGAGAGATAAAAGCTCATTTAGGAACGACATGAACATGCTGCATACGTAGCTGTTTATCAGTAAATATCTCCACTGAGATTAAGAAAAGCAGTAGCTTAATAAAGTAAGTACTTCCTGGTATGGTTACTGTACTGGTAACTGCCCAAAAGAATCTGGAATGTGGTGAGGGAACAGAGAAAAAAGCTCATATATGAGCTGCACTTACGAAGGGGGTAGGCAGGTGTATATCAGGGAGTATCGATTCTGAGAATAAAAACAGCTGGAGCTTGTTAAGGTAATTACACAGGGGAAAGGATAATGTACTGGGAACTCCTCAGAAGAATCTGATTTGTGGTGAGGGGAGGGAGATAAAAGCTCATTTAAGAACGACATGAACATGCTGCATACGTAGCTGTTTATCAGTAAATATCTATACTGAGATTAAGAAAAGCAGTAGCTTAATAAATTAAGTACTTCCTGGTATGGATACTGTACTGGTAACTCCAAAAAGAATCTGGATTGTGGTGAGGGAACAGAGAAAAAAGCTCATTTAGGACCGGCACTTATGAAGGGGGTAGGCAGCTGTATATCAGGGAGTAAACCTTCTGAGAATAAAAACAGCTGGAGCTTGTTAAGGTAATTACACAGGGGAAAGGATAATGTACTGGGAAATCCTCAGAAGAATCTGATTTGTGTTGAGGGGAGAGAGATAAAAGCTCATTTAGGAACGACATGAACGTGCTGGGTAGGTAGCTGTTTATCAGTAAATATCTCCACTGAGATTAAGAAAAGCAGTAGCTTAATAACTTAGAGTACTTCCTGGTATGGTTACTGTACTGGTAACTCACCAAAAGAATCTGGATTGTGGTGAGGGAACAGAGAAAAAAGCTCATTTAGGACCTGCACTTACGAAGGGGGTAGGCAGCTGTATATCAGGGAGTAAACCTTCTGAAGAATAAAAACAGCTGGAGCTTGTTAAGGTAATTACACAGTGGAAAGGATAATGTACTGGGAACTCCTCAGAAGAATCTGATTTGATTTGTGGTGACGGGAGAGAGATAAAGCTCATTTAGGAACGACATGAACATGCTGCGTAGGTAGCTGTTTATCAGTAAATATCTCCTCTGAGATTAAGAAAAGCAGTAGCTTAATAACTTAGAGTACTTCCTGGTATGGTTACTGTACTGGTAACTCCCCAAAAGAATCTGGATTGTGGTGAGGGAACAGAGAAAAAAGCTCATTTATGAGCTGCACATACGAAGGGGGTAGGCAGCTGTATATCAGGGAGTATCGATTCTGAGAATAAAAAGAGCTGGAGCTTGTTAAGGTAATTACACAGGGGAAAGGATAATGTACTGGGAACTCCTCAGAAGAATCTGATTTGTGGTGAGGGGAGGGAGATAAAAAGCTCATTTAGGAACGACATGAACATGCGCATACGTAGCTGTTTATCAGTAAATATCTCCACTGAGATTAAGAAAAGCAGTAGCTTAATAACTTAGAGTACTTCCTGGTATGGTTACTGTACTGGTATCTCCCCAAAAGAATCTGGATTGTGGTGAGGTAACAGAGAAAAAAGCTCATTTAGGACCTGCACTTACGAAGGGGGTAGGCAGTTGTATATCAGGTAGTAAACCTTCTGAGAATAAAAACAGCTGGAGCTTGTTAAGGTAATTACACAGGGGAAAGGATAATGTACTGGGAACTCCTCAGAAGAATCTGATTTGTGATGAAGGGAGAGAGATAAAAGCTCATTTAGGAACGACATGAACATGCTGCGTAGGTAGCTGTTTATCAGTAAATATCTCCACTGAGATTAAGAAAAGCAGTAGCTTAATAAATTAAGTACTTCCTGGTATGGTTACTGTACTGGTAACTCCCCAAAGAATCTGGATTGTGGTGAGGGAACAGAGAAAAAAGCTCATTTAGGACCTGCACTTACGAAGGGGGTAGGCAGCTGTATATCAGGGAGTAAACCTTCTGAGAATCAAAACAGCTGGAGCTTGTTAAGGTAATTACACAGGGGAAAGGATAATGTACTGGAAACTCCTCAGAATAATCTGATTTGTGATGTGTGGAGAGAGATAAAACTCATTTATGAACGACATGAACATGCTGCGTAGGTAGCTGTTTATCAGTAAATATCTCCACTGAGATTAAGAAAAGCAGTAGCTTAATAAATTAAGTACTTAATGGTATGGATAGTTTACTGGTAACTCCCAAAAGAATCTGGATTGTGGTGAGGAACCAGAGAAAAAAGCTCATTTAGGAACGCCATGAACATGCTGCGTAGGTAGCTGTTTATCAGTAAATATCTCCACTGAGATTAAGAAAATCAGTAACTTAATAAATTAAGTACTTCCTGGTATGGTTACTGTACTGGTAACTCCCCAAAAGTGTCTGGATTGTGGTGAGGGAACAGAGAAAAAAGCTCATTTAGGACCTGCACTTACGAAGGGGGTAGGCAGCTGTATATCAGGGAGTAAACCTTCTGAGAATAAAAACAGCTAGAGCTGGTTAAGGTAAATTACACAGGGGAAAGGATAATGAACTGGGAACTCCTCAGAAGAATCTGATTTGTGGTGAGGGGAGAGACATAGAAGCTCATTTAGGAACGACATGAACATGCTGCGTAGGTAGCTGTTTATCAGTAAATATCTCCACTGAGATAAGAAAAGCAGTAGCTTAATGAATTAAGTACTTCCTGGTATGGTTACTGCAACTGGTAACTCCCAAAAGAATCTGGATTGTGGTGAGGGAACAGAGAAAAAAGCTCATTTAGGACCTGCACTTACAAAGGGGGTAGGCAGCTGTATATCAGGGAGTAAACCTTCTGAGAATAAAAACAGCTGGAGCTTGTTAAGGTAATTACACAGGGGAAAGGATAATGTACTGGGAACTCCTCAGAAGAATCTGATTTGTGGTGAGGGGAGAGAGATAAAAGCTCATTAAGAACGACATGAACATGCTGCGTAGGTAGCTGTTTATCAGTAAATATCTCCATTGAGATTAAGAAAAGCAGGAGCTTAATAAATTAAGTACTTCCTGGTATGGTTACGGTACTGGTAACTCCCCAAAAGAATCTGGATTGTGGTGAGGGAACAGAGAAAAAAGCTCATTTAGGACCTGCACTTACGAAGGGGTAGGCAGCTGTATATCAGGGAGTAAACCTTCTGAGAATCAAAACAGCTGGAGCTTGTTAAGGTAATTACACAGGGGATGGATAATGTACTGGGAACTCCTCAGAAGATTCTGATTTGTGGTGAGGGGAGAGAGATAAAAGCTCATTTAGGAACGACATGAACATGCTGCGTAGGTAGCTGTTTATGAGTAAATATCTCCACTGAGATTAAGAAAAGCAGTAGCTTAATAAATTAAGTACCTCCTGGTATGGATACTGTACTGGTAACTCCCCAAAACAATCTAGATTGTGGTGAGGGAACAGAGAAAAAAGCTCATTTAGGAACGACATGAACATGCTGCGTAGGTAGCTGTTTATCAGTAAATAAATCCACTGGGATTAAGAAAATCAGTAGCATAATAAATTAAGTACTTCCTGGTATGGTTACTGTACTGATAACTCCCCAAAAGAATCTGGATTTGGTTAGGGAACAGAGAAAAAGCTCATTAAGACCTGCACTTACGAAGGGTAGGCAGCTGTATATAAGGGAGTAAACCTTCTGAGAATAAAAAATCAGCTGGAGCTT
The DNA here is from genome assembly GCF_023159225.1 of Perognathus longimembris pacificus. Classification (NCBI taxonomy): domain Eukaryota; kingdom Metazoa; phylum Chordata; class Mammalia; order Rodentia; family Heteromyidae; genus Perognathus; species Perognathus longimembris. Next base: position 18,792 of record NW_025961853.1, on the reverse strand, counting down.
GTTAAGGTAATTACACAGGGGAAAGTATAATGTACTGAACTCTTCAGAAGAATCTGATTTGGGTTGAGGGGAGAGAGATAAAAGCTCATTAAGGAACGACATGAACATGCTGCGTAGGTAGCTGTTTATCAATAAATATCTCCACTGAGATAAAGAAAAGCAGTAGCTTAATAAATTAAGGTACTTCCTGGTATGGTTACTGTACTGGTAACTCCCCAAAGAATCTGGATTGTGGTGAGGGGAACAGAGAAAAAAGCTCATATAGGACCTGCACTTACGAAGGGGGTAGGCAGCTGTATATCAGGGAATAAACCTTCTGAGAATAAAAACAGCTGGAGCTTGTTAAGGTAATTACACAGGGGAAAGGATAATGTACTGGGAACTCCTCAGAAGAATCTGATTTGTGGTGAGGGGAGAGAGATAAAAGCTCATTTAGGAACCTCATGAATATGCTGCATAGGTAGCTGTTTATCAGTAAATATCGCCAATGAGATTAAGAAAAGCAGTAGCTTAATAAATTAAGTACTTCCTGGTATGGATACTGTACTGGTAACTCCCCAAAAGTATCTGGATTGTGGTGAGGGAACAGAGAAAAAAGCTCATTTATGAGCTGCACTTTCGAATGGGGTAGGCAGCTGTATATCAGGGAGTTTCGATTCTGAGAATAAAAACAGCTGAAGCTTGTTAAGGTAATTACACAGGGGAAAGGATAATGTACTGGTAAGTCCTCAGAAGAATCTGACTTGTGGTGAGGGAGAGAGATAAAAGCTCATTTAGTAACGACATGAACATGCTGCATACGTAGGTGTTTATCAGTAAATATCTCCACTGAGATTAAGAAAAGCAGTAGCTTAATAAATTAAGTACTTCCTGGTATGGATACTCTACTGGTAACTCCCCAAAAGAATCTGGATTGTGGTGAGGGAACAGAGAAAAAAGCTCATTTAAGACCTGCACTTACGAAGGGGGTAGGCAGCTGTATATCAGGGAGTAAACCTTCTGAGAATAAAAACAGCTGGAGCTTGTTAAGGTAATTACACAGGGGAAAGGATAAGGTACTGGGAACTCCTCAGAAGAATCTGATTTGTGGTGAGGGGAGAGAGATAAAAGCTCATTTAGGAACGACATGAACATGCTGCGCACGTAGCTGTTTATCAGTAAATATCTACACTGAGATTAAGAAAAGCAGTAGCTTAATAAATTAAGTACTTCCTGGTAAAGGTTACTGTACTGGTAACTCCCAAAAGAATCTGGATTGTGGTGAGGGAACAGAGAAAAAAGCTCATTTAGGACCTGCACTTACGAAGGGGGTAGGCAGCTGTATATCAGGGAGTAAACTTTCTGAGAATAAAAACAGCAGGAGCTTGTTAAGGTAATTACACAGGTAAAGGATAATGTACTGGGAACTCCTCAGAAGAATCTGATTTGTGGTGAGGGGAGAGAGATAAAAGCTCATTTAGGAACGACGTGAACATGCTGCGAACATAGCTGTTTATCAGTAAATATCTCCACTGAGATTAAGAAAAGCAGTAGCTTAATAAATTAAGTACTTCCTGGTATGGTTACTGTACTGGTAACTCCCCAAAAGAATCTGGATTGTGGTGTGGGAACAGAGAAAAAAGCTGATTTAGGACCTGCACTTACGAAGGTGGAAGGCAGCTGTATATCAGTAAATATCTCCACTGAGATTAAGAAAAGCAGTAGCTTAATAAACTAAGTACTTCCTGGTATGGATACTGTACTGGTAACTCCCCAAAAGAGTCTGGATTGTGGTGAGGGAACAGAGAAAAAAGCTCATTTAGGACCGACATGAACATGCTGCGTAGGTAGCTGTTTATCAGTAAATATCTCCACTGAGATTAAGAAAAGCAGTAGCTTAATAAAGTAAGTACTTCCTGGTATGGTTACTGTACTGGTAACTGCCCAAAAGAATCTGCAATGTGGTGAGGGAACAGAGAAAAAAGCTCATATATGAGCTGCACTTACGAAGGGGGTAGGCAGGTGTATATCAGGGAGTATCGATTCTGAGAATAAAAACAGCTGGAGCTTGTTAAGGTAATTACACAGGGGAAAGGATAATGTACTGGGAACTCCTCAGAAGAATCTGATTTGTGGTGAGGGGGAGAGATAAAAGCTCATTTAAGAACGACATGAACATGCTGCATACGTAGCTTTTATCAGTAAATATCTATACTGAGATTAAGAAAAGCAGTAGCTTAATAATTAAGTACTTCCTGGTATGGATACTGTACTGGTAACTCCAAAAAGAATCTGGATTGTGGTGAGGGAACAGAGAAAAAAGCTCATTTAGGACCGGCACTTATGAAGGGGGTAGGCAGCTGTATATCAGGGAGTAAACGCTTCTGAGAATAAAAACAGCTGGAGCTTGTTAAGGTAATTACACAGGGGAAAGGATAATGTACTGGGAAATCCTCAGAAGAATCTGATTTGTGTTGAGGGGAGAGAGATAAAAGCTCATTTAGGAACGACATGAACGTGCTGGGTAGGTAGCTGTTTATCAGTAAATATCTCCACTGAGATTAAGAAAAGCAGTAGCTTAATAACTTAGAGTACTTCCTGGTATGGTACTGTACTGGTAACTCCCCAAAAGAATCTGGATTGTGGTGAGGGAACAGAGAAAAAAGCTCATTTAGGAACGACATGCACTTACGCGGGGGTAGGCAGCTGTATATCAGGGAGTAAACCTTCTGAAGATAAAAACAGCTGGAGCTTGTTAAGGTAATTACACAGTGGAAAGGATAATGTACTGGGAACTCCTCAGAAGAATCTGATTTGATTTGTGGTGACGGGAGAGAGATAAAGCTCATTTAGGAACCTGCACTAACAAAGGGTAGGCAGCTGTATATCAGGGAGTAAACCTTCTGAGAATAAAAACAGCTGGAGCTTGTTGAGTTAATTACACAGGGGAAAGGATAATGTACTGGGAACTCCTCAGAAGAATCTGATTTGTGGTGAGGGGAGAGAAAAAAGCTCATTTAGGAACGACGTGTACATGCTGCGAACATAGCTGTTTATCAGTAAATATCTCCACTGACATTAAGAAAAGCAGTAGCTTGTAAATTAAGTACTTCCTGGTATGCTTACTGTACTGGTAACTCCCCAAAAGAATCTGGATTGTGGTGAGGGAACAGAGAAAAAAGCTCATTTAGGACCTGCACTTACGAAGGGGGTAGGCAGCTGTATATCAGGGAGTAAACCTTCTGAGAATAAAAACAGCTGGAGCTTGTTAAGGTAATTACACAGGGGAAAAGATAATGTACTGGGAACTCCTCAGAAGAATCTGGATTGTGGTGAGGTAACAGAGAAAAAAGCTCATTTAGGACCTGCACTTACGAAGGGGGTAGGCAGCTTGTTTATCAGGGAGTAAACCTTCTGAGAATAAAAACAGCTGGAGCTTGTTAAGGTAATTACACAGGGGAAAGGATAATGTACTGGGAACTCCTCAGAAGATTCTGATTTGTGGTGAGGGGAGAGAGATAAAAGCTCATTTAGGAACGACATGAACATGCTGCGTAGGTAGCTGTTTATGAGTAAATATCTCCACTGAGATTAAGAAAAGCAGTAGCTTAATAAATTAAGTACCTCCTGGTATGGATACTGTACTGGTAACTCCCCAAAACAATCTAGATTGTGGTGAGGGAACAGAGAAAAAAGCTCATTTAGGAACGACATGAACATGCTGCGTAGGTAGCTGTTTATCAGTAAATAAATCCACTGAGATTAAGAAAATCAGTAGCATAATAAATTAAGTACTTCCTGGTATGGTTACTGTACTGATAACTCCCCAAAAGAATCTGGATTTTGGTTAGGTAACAGAGAAAAAGCTCATTAAGACCTGCACTTACGAAGGGGGTAGGCAGCTGTATATAAGGGAGTAAACCTTCTGAGAATAAAAACAGCTGGAGCTTGTTAAGGTAATTACACAGGGGAAAGGATAATGTACTGGGAACTCTTCAGAAGAATCTGATTTGGGTTGAGGGAGAGAGATAAAAGCTCATTAAGGAACGACATGAACATGCTGCGTAGGTAGCTGTTTATCAATAAATATCTCCACTGAGATAAAGAAAAGCAGTAGCTTAATAAATTAAGTACTTCCTGGTATGGTTACTGTACTGGTAACTCCCCAAAAGAATCTGATTGTGGTGAGGGAACAGAGAAAAAAGCTCATATAGGACCTGCACTTACGAAGGGGGTAGGCAGCTGTATATCAGGGAATAAACCTTCTGAGAATAAAAAAGCAGGAGCTTGTTAAGGTAATTACACAGGGGAAAGGATAATGTACTGGGAACTCCTCAGAAGAATCTGATTTGTGGTGAGGGGAGAGAGATAAAAGCTCATTTAGGAACCTCATGAATATGCTGCATAGGTAGCTGTTTATCAGTAAATATCGCCAATGAGATTAAGAAAAGCAGTAGCTTAATAAATTAAGTACTTCCTGGTATGGATACTGTACTGGTAACTCCCCAAAAGTATCTGGATTGTGGTGAGGGAACAGAGAAAAAAGCTCATTTATGAGCTGCACTTTCGAATGGGGTAGGCAGCTGTATATCAGGGAGTTTCGATTCTGAGAATAAAAACAGCTGGAGCTTGTTAAGGTAATTACACAGGGGAAAGGATAATGTACTGGGAAGTCCTCAGAAGAATCTGACTTGTGGTGAGGGGAGAGAGATAAAAGCTCATTTAGGACCTGCACTTACGAAGAACAGCTGTATATCAGGGAGTAAATATCTCCACTGAGATTAAGAAAAGCAGTAGCTTAATAAATTAAGTACTTCCTGGTATGGATACTCTACTGGTAACTCCCCAAAAGAATCTGGATTGTGGTGAGGGAACAGAGAAAAAAGCTCATTTAAGACCTGCACTTACGAAGGGGGTAGGCAGCTGTATATCAGGGAGTAAACCTTCTGAGAATAAAAACAGCTGGAGCTTGTTAAGGTAATTACACAGGGGAAAGGATAAGGTACTGGGAACTCCTCAGAAGAATCTGATTTGTGGTGAGGGGAGAGAGATAAAAGCTCATTTAGGAACGACATGAACATGCTGCGCACGTAGCTGTTTATCAGTAAATATCTACACTGAGATTAAGAAAAGCAGTAGCTTAATAAATTAAGTACTTCCTGGTATGGTTACTGTACTGGTAACTCCCAAAAGAATCTGGATTGCGGTGAGGGAACAGAGAAAAAAGCTCATTTAGGACCTGCACTTACGAAGGGGTTAGGCAGTTGTATATCAGGGAGTAAACCTTCAGGGAATAAAAACAACTGGAGCTTGTTAAGGTAATTACACAGGGGAAAGGATAATGTACTGGAAACTCCTCAGAATAATCTGATTTGTGATGTGTGGAGAGAGATAAAACTCATTTATGAACGACATGAACATGCTGCGTAGGTAGCTGTTTATCAGCAAATATCTCCACTGAGATTAAGAAAAGCAGTAGCTTAATAAATTAAGTACTTAATGGTATGGATAGTTTACTGGTAACTCCCCAAGAGAATCTGGATTGTGGTGAGGAACCAGAGAAAAAAGCTCATTTAGGAACGCCATGAACATGCTGCGTAGGTAGCTGTTTATCAGTAAATATCTCCACTGAGATTAAGAAAATCAGTAACTTAATAAATTAAGTACTTCCTGGTATGGTTACTGTACTGGTAACTCCCCAAAAGTGTCTGGATTGTGGTGAGGGAACAGAGAAAAAAGCTCATTTAGGACCTGCACTTACGAAGGGGGTAGGCAGCTGTATATCAGGGAGTAAACCTTCTGAGAATAAAAACAGCTAGAGCTGGTTAAGGTAATTACACAGGGGAAAGGATAATGAACTGGGAACTCCTCAGAAGAATCTGATTTGTGGTGAGGGGAGAGACATAGAAGCTCATTTAGGAACGACATGAACATGCTGCGTAGGTAGCTGTTTATCAGTAAATATCTCCACTGAGATTAAGAAAAGCAGTAGCTTAATGAATTAAGTACTTCCTGGTATGGTTACTGCACTGGTAACTCCCCAAAAGAATCTGGATTGTGGTGAGGGAACAGAGAAAAAAGCTCATTTAGGACCTGCACTTACAAAGGGGGTAGGCAGCTGTATATCAGGGAGTAAACCTTCTGAGAATAAAAACAGCTGGAGCTTGTTAAGGTAATTACACAGGGGAAAGGATAATGTACTGGGAACTCCTCAGAAGAATCTGATTTGTGGTGAGGGGAGAGAGATAAAAGCTCATTAAGAACGACATGAACATGCTGCGTAGGTAGCTGTTTATCAGTAAATATCTCCATTGAGATTAAGAAAAGCAGTAGCTTAATAAATTAAGTACTTCCTGGTATGGTTACAGTACTGGTAACTCCCCAAAAGAATCTGGATTGTGGTGAGGGAACAGAGAAAAAAGCTCATTTAGGACCTGCACTTACGAAGGGGTAGGCAGCTGTATATCAGGGAGTAAACCTTCTGAGAATAAAAACAGCTGGAGCTTGTTAAGGTAATTACACAGGGGAAAGGATAATGTACTGGGAACTCCTCAGAAGATTCTGATTTGTGGTGAGGGGAGAGAGATAAAAGCTCATTTAGGAACGACATGAACATGCTGCGTAGGTAGCTGTTTATGAGTAAATATCTCCACTGAGATTAAGAAAAGCAGTAGCTTAATAAATTAAGTACCTCCTGGTATGGATACTGTACTGGTAACTCCCCAAATCAATCTAGATTGTGGTGAGGGAACAGAGAAAAAAGCTCATTTAGGAACGACATGAACATGCTGCGTAGGTAGCTGTTTATCAGTAAATAAATCCACTGAGATTAAGAAAATCAGTAGCTTAATAAATTAAGTACTTCCTGGTATGGTTACTGTACTGATAACTCCCCAAAAGAATCTGGATTTTGCTTAGGGAACAGAGAAAAAGCTCATTTAGGACCTGCACTTACGAAGGGGGTAGGCAGCTGTATATGAGGGAGTAAACCTTCTGAGAATAAAAACAGCTGGAGCTTGTTAAGGTAATTACACAGGGGAAAGTATAATGTACTGGGAACTCTTCAGAAGAATCTGATTTGGGTTGAGGGGAGAGAGATAAAAGCTCATTAAGGAACGACATGAACATGCTGCGTAGGTAGCTGTTTATCAATAAATATCTCCACTGAGATAAGAAAAGCAGTAGCTTAATAAATTAAGTACTTCCTGGTATGGTTACTGTACTGGTAACTCCCCAAAAGAATCTGGATTGTGGTGAGGGAACAGAGAAAAAAGCTCATATAGGACCTGCACTTACGAAGGGGGTAGGCAGCTGTATATCAGGGAATAAACCTTCTGAGAATAAAAACAGCTGGAGCTTGGTAAGGTAATTACACAGGGGAAAGGATAATGTACTGGGAACTCCTCAGAAGAATCTGATTTGTGGTGAGGGGAGAGAGATAAAAGCTCATTTAGGAACCTCATGAATATGCTGCATAGGTAGCTGTTTATCAGTAAATATCGCCAATGAGATTAAGAAAAGCAGTAGCTTAATAAATTAAGCACTTCCTGGTATCGTTACTGTACTGGTCACTCCCCAAAAGAATCTGGATTGTGGTGAGGGAACAGAGAAAAAAGCTCATTTAGGACCTGCACTTACGAAGGGGGTAGGCAGCTGTATATCAGGGAGTATTGCTTCTGAGAATAAAAACAGCTGGAGCTTGTTAAGGTAATTACACAGGGGAAAGGATAATGTACTGGGAACTCCTCAGAAGAATCTGATTTGTGGTGAGGGGAGAGAGATAAAAGCTCATTTAGGAACGACATGAACATGCTGAGTAGGTAGCTGTTTATCGGTAAATATCTCCACTGAGATTAAGAAAAGCAGTAGCTTAATAAATTAAGTACTTCCTGGTTTGGATACTGTACTGGTAACTCCCCAAAAGAATCTGGATTGTGGTGAGGGAACAGAGAAAAAAGCTCATTTAGGACCTGCACTTACGAAGGGGGTAGGCAGCTGTATATCAGGGAATAAACCTTCTGAGAATAAAAACAGCTGGAGCTTGTTAAGGTAATTACACAGGGGAAAGGATAATGTACTGGGAACTCCTCAGAAGAATCTGATTTGTGGTGAGGGGAGAGAGATAAAAGCTCATTTAGGAACCTCATGAATATGCTGCATAGGTAGCTGTTTATCAGTAAATATCGCCAATGAGATTAAGAAAAGCAGTAGCTTAATAATTAAGCACTTCCTGGTATCGTTACTGTACTGGTCACTCCCCAAAAGAATCTGGATTGTGGTGAGGGAACAGAGAAAAAAGCTCATTTAGGACCTGCACTTACGAAGGGGGTAGGCAGCTGTATATCAGGGAGTATTGCTTCTGAGAATAAAAACAGCTGGAGCTTGTTAAGGTAATTACACAGGGGAAAGGATAATGTACTGGGAACTCCTCAGAAGAATCTGAATTGTGGTGAGGGGAGAGAGATAAAAGCTCATTTAGGAACGACATGAACATGCTGCGTAGGTAGCTGTTTATCGGTAAATATCTCCACTGAGATTAAGAAAAGCAGTAGCTTAATAAATTAAGTACTTCCTGGTATGGTTACTGTACTGGTAACTCCCCAAAATAATCTGGATTGTGGTGAGGGAACAGAGAAAAAAGCTCATTTAGGAACGACATGAACATGCTGCATAGGTAGTTGTATATCAGTAAATATCTCCACTGAGATTAATAAAAGCAGTAGCTTAATAAAGTAAGTACTTCCTGGTATGGTTACTGTACTGGTAACTCCCCAAAAAAATCTGGATTGTGGTGAGGGAACAGAGAAAAATCTCATTTATGACCGGCACTTACGAAGGGGGTAGGCAGCTGTATATCAGGGAGTAAACCTTCTGAGAATAAAAACAACTGGAGCTTGTTAAGGTAATTAACAGGGGAAAGTATAATGTACTGGGAACTCCTCAGAAGAATCTGATTTGTGGTGAGGGGAGAGAGATAAAAGCTCATTTAGGAACGACATGAACATGCTGCGTAGGTAGCTGTTTATCAGTAAATATCTCCACTGAGATTAAGAAAAGCAGTAGCTTAATAAATTAAGTACTTCCTGGTATGGATACTGTAGTGGTACTCCCCAAAAGAATCTGGATTGTGGTGAAGGAACAGAGAAAAAAGCTCATTTAGGAACGACATTAACATGCTGCGTAGATACCTGTTTATCAGTAAATATCTCCTCTGAGATTAAGAAAAGCAGTAGCTTAATAAATTAAGTACTTCCTTGTATGGTTACTGTACTGGTAACTCCCCAAAAGAATCTGGATTGTGGTGAGGGAACAGAGAAAAAAGCTCATTTAGGACCTGCACTTACAAAGGGGGTAGGCAGCTGTATATCAGGGAGTAAATCTTCTGAGAATAAAAACACCTGGAGCTTGTTAAGGTAATTATACAGGGGAAAGGATAATGTACTGGGAACTCCTCAGAAGAATCTGATTTGTGGTGAGGGGAGAGAGATAAAAGCTCATTTATGAACGACATGAACATGCTGCAAACGTAGCTGTTTATCAGTAAATATCTCCACTGAGATTAAGAAAAGCAGTAACTTAATAAATTAAGTACTTCCTGGTATGGATACTGTACTGGTACCTCCCCAAAAGAGTCTGGATTGTGGTGTGGGAACAGAGAAAAAAGCTCATTTAGGAACGACATGAACATTCTGCGTAGGTAGCTGTATATCAGTAAATATCTCCACTGAGATTAATAAAAGCAGTAGCTTAATAAAGTAAGTACTTCCTGGTATGGTTACTGTACTGGTAACTCCCCAAAAAAATCTGGATTGTGGTGAGGGAACAGAGAAAAAAGCTCATTTAGGACCTGCACTAACAAAGGGTAGGCAGCTGTATATCAGGGAGTAAACCTTCTGAGAATAAAAACAGCTGGAGCTTGATAAGTTAATTACACAGGGGAAAGGATAATGTACTGGGAACTCCTCAGAAGAATCTGATTTGTGGTGAGGGGAGAGAAAAAAGCTCATTTAGGAACGACGTGTACATGCTGCGAACATAGCTGTTTATCAGTAAATATCTCCACTGACATTAAGAAAAGCAGTAGCTTAATAAATTAAGTACTTCCTGGTATGCTTACTGTACTGGTAACTCCCCAAAAGAATCTGGATTGTGGTGAGGGAACAGAGAAAAAAGCTCATTTAGGACCTGCACTTACGAAGGGGGTAGGCAGCTGTATATCATGGAGTAAACCTTCTGAGAATAAAAACAGCTGGAGATTGTTAAGGTAATTACACAGGGGAAAGGATAATGTACTGGGAACTCCTCAGAAGAATCTGATTTGTGGTGAGGGGAGAGAGATAAAACCTCATTTAGGAACGACGTGAACATGCTGCAAACATAGCTGTTTATCAGTAAATATCTCCCTGAGATTAAGAAAAGCAGTAGCTTAATAAATTAAGTATTTCCTGGTATGGTTACTGTACTGGTAACTCCCCAAAAGAATCTGGATTGTGGTGAGGGAACAGAGAAAAAAGCTCATTTAGGACCTGCACTTACGAAGGGGGAAGACAGCTGTATATCAGGGAGTAAACCTTCTGAGAATAAAAACAGCTGGAGCTTGTGAAGGTAATTACACAGGGGAAAGGATAATGTACTGGGAACTCCTCAGAAGAATATGATTTGTGGTGAGGGGAGAGAGATAAAAGCTCATTTAGGAACGACATGAACATGCTGCGTAGGTAGCTGTTTATCAGTAAATATCTCCTCTGAGATTAAGAAAACCAGTAGCTTAATAACTTAAGTAATTCCTGGTATGGTTACGGTACTGGTAACTCCCCAAATGAATCTGGATTGTGGTGAGGGAACAGAGAAAAAAGCTCATTTAGGACCTGCACTTACGAAGGGGGTAGGCAGCTCTATATCAGGGAGTAAACCTTCGGAGAATAAAAACAGCTGGAGCTTGTTAAGGTAATTACACAGTGGAAAGGATAATGTACTGGGAACTCCTCAGAAGAATCTGATTTGTGGTGAGGGGAGAGAGATAAAAGCTCATTTAGGAATGACATGAACATGCTGCGTAGGTAGCTGCTAATCAGTAAATATCTCCACTGAGATTAAGAGAAGCAGTAGTTAATAAATTAAGTACTTCTTGGTATGGTTACTGTACTGGTAACTCGCCAAAAGAATCTGGATTGTGGTGAGGGAACAGAGAAAAAAGCTCATTTAATACCTGCACTTACGAAGGGGGTAGGCAGTTGTATATCAGGGAGTAAACCTTCTGACAATAAAAACAGCTGGAGCTTGTTAAGGTAATTACACAGGGGAAAGGATAATGTACTGGGAACTCCTCCGAAGAATCTGATTTGTGGTGAGGGGAGAGAGATGAAAGCTCATTTAGGAACGACATGAACATGCTGCGTAGGTAGCTGTTTATCAGTAAATATCTCCACTGAGATTAAGAAAAGCAGTAGCTTAATAAATTAAGTACTTCCTGGTATGGTTACTGTACTGGTAACTCCCCAAAAGAATCTGGATTGTGGTGAGGGAACAGAGAAAAAAGCTCATTTAGGACCTGCACTTACGAAGGGGGTAGGCAGCTGTATATCAGGGAGTAAACTTTCTGAGAATAAAAACAGCTGGAGCTTGTTAAGGTAATTACACAGGGGAAAGGATAATGTACTGGGAACTCCTCAGAAGAATCTGATTTGTGGTGAGGGGAGAGAGATAAAAGCTCATTTAGGAACGACGTGAACATGCTGCGAGGTAGCTGTTTATCAGTAAATATCTCCACTGAGATTAAGAAAAGCAGTAGCTTAATAAATTAAGTACTTCCTGGTATGGTTACTGTACTGGTAACTCCCCAAAAGAATCTGGATTGTGGTGTGGGAACAGAGAAAAAAGCTGATTTAGGACCTGCACTTACGAAGGTGGAAGGCAGCTGTATATCAGGGAATAAACCTTCTGAGAATAAAAACAGCTGGAGCTTGTTAAGGTAATTACACAGGGGAAAGGATAATGTACTGGGAACTCCTCAGAAGAATCTGATATGATTTGTGGTGACGGGAGAGAGATAAAAGCTCATTTAGGAACGACATGAACATGCTGCATACGTAGCTGTTTATCAGTAAATATCTCCACTGAGATTAAGAAAAGCAGTAGCTTAATAAATTAAGTACTTCCTGGTATGGATACTGTACTGGTAACTCCCCATAAGAATCTGGATTGTGGTGAGGGAACAGAGAAAAAAGCTCATTTAGGACTGGCACTTACGAAGGGGTTAGGCAGCTGTATATCAGGAAGTAAAGCTTCTGAGAATAAAAACAGCTGGAGATTGTTAAGGTAATTACACAGGGGAAAAGATAATGTACTGGGAACTCCTCAGAAGAATCTGATTTGTGGTGGGGGGAGAGATATAAAAGCTCATTTAGGAACGACATGAACGTGCTGCGTAGATAGCTGTTTATCAGTAAATATCTCCACTGAGATTAAGAAAAGCAGTAGCTTAATAAATTAAGTGCTTCCCGGCATGGTTACTGTACTGGTAACTCCCCAAAAGAATCTGGATTGTGGTGAGGGAACAGAGAAAAAAGCTCATTTAGGACCTGCACATACAAAGGGGGTAGGCAGCTGTATATCAGGGAGTATCGCTTCTGAGAATAAAAACAACTGGAGCTTGTGAAGGTAATTACACAAGGGAAAGGATAATGTACTGGGAACTCCTCAGAAGAATCTGATTTGTGGTGAGGGGAGAGAGATAAAAGCTCATTTAGGAACGACATGAACATGCTGCATACGTAGCTGTTTATCAGTAAATATCTCCACTGAGATTAAGAAAAGCAGTAACTTAATAAATTAAGTACTTCCTGGTATGGATACTGTACTGGTACCTCCCCAAAAGAGTCTGGATTGTGGTGTGGGAACAGAGAAAAAAGCTCATTTAGGAACGACATGAACATTCTGCGTAGGTAGCTGTATATCAGTAAATATCTCCACTGAGATTAAGAAAAGCAGTAGCTTAATAAATTAAGTACTTCCTGGTATGGTTACTGTACTGGTAACTCCCCAAAAGAATCTGGATTGTGGTGAGGGAACAGAGAAAAAAGCTCATTTAGGACCAGCACTAACAAAGGGGGTAGGCAGCTGTATATCAGGGAGTAAACCTTCTGAGAATAAAAACAGCTGGAGCTTGTTAAGTTAATTACACAGGGGAAAGGATAATGTACTGGGAACTCCTCAGAAGAATCTGATTTGTGGTGAGGGGAGAGAAAAAAGCTCATTTAGGAACGACGTGTACATGCTGCGAACATAGCTGTTTATCAGTAAATATCTCCACTGACATTAAGAAAAGCAGTAGCTTAATAAATTAAGTACTTCCTGGTATGCTTACTGTACTGGTAACTCCCAAAAGAATCTGGATTGTGGTGAGGGAACAGAGAAAAAGCTCATTTAGGACCTGCACTTACGAAGGGGGTAGGCAGCTGTATATCAGGGAGTAAACCTTCTGAGAATAAAAACAGCTGGAGCTTGTTAAGGTAATTACACAGGGGAAAGGATAATGTACTGGGAACTCCTCAGAAGAATCTGATTTGTGGTGAGGGGAGAGAGATAAAACCTCATTTAGGAACGACGTGAACATGCTGCAAACATAGCTGTTTATCAGTAAATATCTCCACTGAGATTAAGAAAAGCAGTAGCTTAATAAATTAAGTACTTCCTGGTATGGTTACTGTACTGGTAACTCCCCAAAAGAATCTGGATTGTGGTGAGGGAACAGAGAAAAAAGCTCATTTAGGACCTGCACTTACGAAGGGGAAAGACAGCTGTATATCAGGGAGTAAACCTTCTGAGAATAAAAACAGCTGGAGCTTGTGAAGGTAATTACACAGGGGAAAGGATAATGTACTGGGAACTCCTCAGAAGAATATGATTTGTGGTGAGGGGAGAGAGATAAAAGCTCATTTAGGAACGACATGAACATGCTGCGTAGGTAGCTGTTTATCAGTAAATATCTCCTCTGAGATTAAGAAAACCAGTAGCTTAATAACTTAAGTAATTCCTGGTATGGTTACGGTACTGGTAACTCCCTAAAAGAATCTGGATTGTGGTGAGGGAACAGAGAAAAAAGCTCATTTAGGACCTGCACTTACGAAGGGGGTAGGCAGTTGTATATCAGGGAGTAAACCTTCTGAGAATAAAAACAGCTGGAGCTTGTTAAGGTAATTACACAGGTAAAGGATAATGTACTGGTAACTCCTCAGAAGAGTCTGGATTGTGGTGAGGGAACAGAGAAAAAAGCTCATTTAGGAACGACATGAACATGCTGCGTAGGTAGCTGTTTATCAGTAAATATCTCCACTGAGATTAAGAAAAAGCAGTAGCTTAATAAAGTAAGTACTTCCTGGTATGGTTACTGTACTGGTAACTGCCCAAAAGAATCTGGAATGTGGTGAGGGAACAGAGAAAAAAGCTCATATATGAGCTGCACTTACGAAGGGGGTAGGCAGGTGTATATCAGGGAGTATTCGATTCTGAGAATAAAAACAGCTGGAGCTTGTTAAGGTAATTACACAGGGGAAAGGATAATGTACTGGGAACTCCTCAGAAGAATCTGATTTGTGGTGAGGGGAGGGAGATAAAAGCTCATTTAGGAACGACATGAACATGCTGCATACGTAGCTGTTTATCAGTAAATATCTATACTGAGATTAAGAAAAGCAGTAGCTTAATAAATTAAGTACTTCCTGGTATGGATACTGTACTGGTAACTCAAAAAGAATCTGGATTGTGGTGAGGGAACAGAGAAAAAAGCTCATTTAGGACCGGCACTTATGAAGGGGGTAGGCAGCTGTATATCAGGGAGTAAACCTTCTGAGAAAAAAAACAGCTGGAGCTTGTTAAGGTAATTACACAGGGGAAAGGATAATGTACTGGGAAATCCTCAGAAGAATCTGATTTGTGTTGAGGGGAGAGAGATAAAAGCTCATTTAGGAACGACATGAACGTGCTGGGTAGGTAGCTGTTTATCAGTAAATATCTCCACTGAGATTAAGAAAAAGCAGTAGCTTAATAACTTAGAGTACTTCCTCTTATGGTTACTGTACTGGTAACTCCCCAAAAGAATCTGGATTGTGGTGAGGGAACAGAGAAAAAAGCTCATTTAGGACCTGCACTTACTAAGGGGGGTAGGCAGCTGTATATCAGGGAGTAAACCTTCTGAAGAATAAAAACAGCTGGAGCTTGTTAAGGTAATTACACAGTGGAAAGGATAATGGGAACTCCTCAGAAGAATCTGATTTGATTTGTGGTGACGGGAGAGAGATAAAGCTCATTTAGGAACGACATGAACATGCTGCGTAGGTAGCTGTTTATCAGTAAATATCTCCTCTGAGATTAAGAAAAGCAGTAGCTTAATAACTTAGAGTACTTCCTGGTATGGTTACTGTACTGGTAACTCCCAAAAGAATCTGGATTGTGGTGAGGGAACAGAGAAAAAAGCTCATTTATGAGCTGCACATACGAAGGGGGTAGGCAGCTGTATATCAGGGAGTATCGATTCTGAGAATAAAAAGAGCTGGAGCTGTTAAGGTAATTACACAGGGGAAAGGATAATGTACTGGGAACTCCTCAGAAGAATCTGATTTGTGGTGAGGGGAGGGAGATAAAAGCTCATTTAGGAACGACATGAACATGCGCATACGTAGCTGTTTTATCAGTAAATATCTCCACTGAGATTAAGAAAAGCAGTAGCTTAATAACTTAGAGTACTTCCTGGTATGGTTACTGTACTGGTAACTCCCCAAAAGAATCTGGATTGTGGTGAGGGAACAGAGAAAAAAGCTCATTTAGGACCTGCACTTACGAAGGGGGGTAGGCAGCTGTATATCAGGGAGTAAACCTTCTGAGAATCAAAACAGCTGGAGCTTGTTAAGGTAATTACACAGTGGAAAGGATAATGTACTGGGAACTCCTCAGAAGATTCTGATTTGTGGTGAGGGGAGAAAGATATAAGCTCATTTAGGAACGACATGAACATGCTGCGTAGGTAGCTGTTTATCAGTAAATATCTCCACTGAGATTAAGAAAAGCAGTAGCTTAATAAATTAAGTACTTCCTGGTATGGTTACTGTACTGGTAACTCCCCTAAAGAATCTGGATTGTGGTGAGGGAACAGAGAAAAAAGCTCATTTAGGACCTGCACTTACGAAGGGGGTAGGCAGTTGTATATCAGGGAGTAAATCTTCTGAGAATAAAAACAGCTGGAGCTTGTTAAGGTAATTACACAGGGGAAAGGATAATGTACTGGGATCTCCTCAGAAGAATCTGATTTGTGATGAGGGGACAGAGATAAAAGCTCATTTAGGAACGGCATGAACATGCTGCGTAGGTAGCTGTTTATCAGTAAATATCTCCACTGAGATTAAGAAAAGCAGTAGCTTAATAAATTAAGTACTTCCTGGTATGGTTACTGTACTGGTAACTCCACAAAAGAATCTGGATTGTGGTGAGGGAACAGAGAAAAAAGCTCATTTATGAGCTGCACTTTCGAATGGGGTAGGCAGCTGTATATCAGGGAGTTTCGATTCTGAGAATAAAAACAGCTGGAGCTTGTTAAGGTAATTACACAGGGGAAAGGATAATGTACTGGGAAGTCCTCAGAAGAATATGACTTGTGGTGAGGGGAGAGAGATAAAAGCTCATTTAGTAACGACATGAACATGCTGCATACGTAGGTGTTTATCAGTAAATATCTCCACTGAGATTAAGAAAAGCAGTAGCTTAATAAATTAAGTACTTCCTGGTATGGATACTGTACTGGTAACTCCCCAAAAGAATCTGGATTGGTGGTGAGGGGATCAGAGAAAAAAGCTCATTTAGGGACCTGCACTTACGAAGGGGGTTAGGCAGCTGTATATCAGGGAGTAAACCTTCTGAGAATAAAAACAGCTGGAGCTTGTTAAGGTAATTACACAGGGGAAAGGATAAGGTACTGGGGAAACTCCTCTGAAGAATCTGATTTGTGGTGAGGGGAGAGAGATAAAAGCTCATTTAGGAACGACATGAACATGCTGCGCACGTAGCTGTTTATCAGTAAATATCTACACTGAGATTAAGAAAAGCAGTAGCTTAATAAATTAAGTACTTCCTGGTATGGTTACTGTACTGGTAACTCCCCAAAAGAATCTGGATTGTGGTGAGGGAACAGAGAAAAAAGCTCATTTAGGACCTGCACTTACGAAGGGGTTAGGCAGTTGTATATCAGGGGAGTAAACCTTCAGGGAATAAAAACAACTGGAGCTTGTTAAGGTAATTACACAGGGGAAAGGATAATGTACTGGAAACTCCTCAGAATAATCTGATTTGTGATGTGTGGAGAGAGATAAAACTCATTTATGAACGACATGAACATGCTGCGTAGGTAGCTGTTTATCAGTAAATATCTCCACTGAGATTAAGAAAAGCAGTAGCTTAATAAATTAAGTACTTAATGGTATGGATAGTTTACTGGTAACTCCCCAAAAGAATCTGGATTGTGGTGAGGAACCAGAGAAAAAAGCTCATTTAGGAACGCCATGAACATGCTGCGTAGGTAGCTGTTTATCAGTAAATATCTCCACTGAGATTAAGAAAATCAGTAACTTAATAAATTAAGTACTTCCTGGTATGGTTACTGTACTGGTAACTCCCCAAAAGTGTCTGGATTGTGGTGAGGGAACAGAGAAAAAAGCTCATTTAGGACCTGCACTTACGAAGGGGGTAGGCAGCTGTATATCAGGGAGTAAACCTTCTGAGAATAAAAACAGCTAGAGCTGGTTAAGGTAATTACACAGGGGAAAGGATAATGAACTGGGAACTCCTCAGAAGAATCTGATTTGTGGTGAGGGGAGAGACATAGAAGCTCATTTAGGAACGACATGAACATGCTGCGTAGGTAGCTGTTTATCAGTAAATATCTCCACTGAGATTAAGAAAAGCAGTAGCTTAATGAATTAAGTACTTCCTGGTATGGTTACTGCACTGGTAACCTCCCAAAAGAATCTGGATTGTGGTGAGGGAACAGAGAAAAAAGCTCATTTAGGACCTGCACTTACAAAGGGGGTAGGCAGCTGTATATCAGGGGAGTAAACCTTCTGAGAATAAAAACAGCTGGAGCTTGTTAAGGTAATTACACAGGGGAAAGGATAATGTACTGGGAACTCCTCAGAAGAATCTGATTTGTGGTGAGGGGAGAGAGATAAAAGCTCATTAAGAACGACATGAACATGCTGCGTAGGTAGCTGTTTATCAGTAAATATCTCCATTGAGATTAAGAAAAGCAGTAGCTTAATAAATTAAGTACTTCCTGGTATGGTTACAGTACTGGTAACTCCCCAAAAGAATCTGGATTGTGGTGAGGGAACAGAGAAAAAAGCTCATTTAGGACCTGCACTTACGAAGGGGTAGGCAGCTGTATATCAGGGAGTAAACCTTCTGAGAATCAAAACAGCTGGAGCTTGTTAAGGTAATTACACAGGGGAAAGGATAATGTACTGGGAACTCCTCAGAAGATTCTGATTTGTGGTGAGGGGAGAGAGATAAAAGCTCATTTAGGAACGACATGAACATGCTGCGTAGGTAGCTGTTTATGAGTAAATATCTCCACTGAGATTAAGAAAAGCAGTAGCTTAATAAATTAAGTACCTCCTGGTATGGATACTGTACTGGTAACTCCCCAAAACAATCTAGATTGTGGTGAGGGAACAGAGAAAAAAGCTCATTTAGGAACGACATGAACATGCTGCGTAGGTAGCTGTTTATCAGTAAATAAATCCACTGAGATTAAGAAAATCAGTAGCT